>NW_018128259.1:105750-137028 GCF_001952655.1 Monopterus albus | reverse complement strand
ACGGCGGCTAAGCTGGGGGGCTATAAGCAAGCCCACACCAGCCCGCCGCCTCTCACCACGGGCAACTCCAGAGTAGTGGAGGAGTAAGGTTCCAGAGCCCAAGCTGTGCATGGAGGTCAGCTCGACTATCTCTAGTCGGTACCTCACAACCTCCCGCACAAGCTCGGGCTCCTTTCTCACCAGCAAGGTGACATTCCATGTCCCCAGGGTTAGTCTCTGTGTCCAGAGATCGGGTCGTTGGGGCCCTTGCCTTTGACTGCTGCCCGATCCACTGTGCACCAGCCCCTTATGAATCCTGCAGCAGGTGGTGGGCCCATGGGAGGACATCCCCACATTGCTTGTTTCTTTTCAAGCCATCTTTCCCCACCAGGCTGGGTGGCTTGTGTTAAAATTCTTCATTTCTTCTTCAGTCATCTTTTAAGCAGGAATTCCGCTTTCCGGCTGAGCTGTGAGGCTCTGCCACAGTTCTGTCATCCCACGTTGACATCCATCTCACCCTCACAGGCCAAGTGCTTGCAGGGGAGCACACCCAGTGCAGTGCTCTTCCCGGACTGCCCCTCCACAGTCCTCGGTTCTCCTGGAAGCCATATGGCCAACTGGACAGAGCCTCTGGCCGCAGCCGTGAAAGAACTCTCCGTTCCTCTTTTTGACTGGGTTTATAAAGGATTCTGGTCAGTAGTCTTTGTCCTCTCATCTAACCAGATGCCGCAGTTTGCAGTTAATACCTTATTTGGCGTGCAAAGTCATATTCTTCAGAACTATTGCATATTTTTTTACTGTCACAGCTCAAGTCTACTGCCCATAACTGGCCTCCACCTCACTGTGATCCAGCTTCAGATTCTACTTCCCCTTTCTTATAAAACTAAATTCATCTTAATACCTAATAAAAATACAAGAAACTCACATCTGATTGAAATATCAAAATTCCATCATTGCTTTTAACAGAACAATCAGAATTACACAGATTTTACATAAAACTATCAATGCCTTAAAATCAAAACATAGATCTTTATATTTTGAATACATTACTTGTCTAAACATTGATATTAATTAGACATTGATCAAACATTAATTATCAGTTAAATCTTTAATTTTAGGCATGAAACCATCATTTTTACTTACTTACTTAAGCTGTGTGTCTTTCTATCTCCTCTGCCTTTCATACGCACGCACAACTGCACTTCGTCTTTTCAGGGATATGTGTCTACTTCCTCTTTTCTGTGATTCTACATTTTTCACTTTTAGATGTAAAACCACTTCTCTCTATTCTTTCAATATAATCATTTCACATTTTATTCTTACACACTAATGATTATTTCAAACAAAACACACACATAAATCATCTTATGATTATCTTTACTTATTAAAGCTTAACTTTCTAAGCACTTTGCCATAGCATTTAAATAATAATTTCTCTCTCTCCTCCAGCCTCTTCTGCTGTTTTCTCTGCCTCCTCTGTTTCTTGGTTCTCTCTGGGACCCGTATTTACAACTTCGCTGACACATTGTTTATTGCTTGTTTATACTGTTTATTTTGTTATACCACACAGCCTTATGTTGGTATATTGTCTACTTGCCCCTCGCTGTTGCCATGCATGGGGATATGTACGTGCACATTGAGAGTCAAATTCATTGTGTCCAGCACATCTGGCCAGTAAAGCTCATTCTAATTCTGAGTGTTGTTTGACCAGTCCAGTTTATTGTTGAGGTGAACACTCAGGTACTTATAAGAGTCCACTCTGTCAATGTCTATTGCCTAGATGTTCATTGATGTTGGAGGGGGGTGTCTGCACCTGTGGAAATCCACCACCAGCTCTTTGGTCTTCCCCACATTGATCTGGACGCGGTTCCTCAGACACCAATCCACAGAATCTAGGATCAGTTCTCTGCACTCTCTATCATCCTCATCTGTGATGACACCAACAATCATGGAGTCATCAAAGAACTTTTGCAGGTAACAGTTCAGTGAGTTCAGTGAGATGTGCATGAAGTCTGTAGTGTACAAGGTGAAGAGGAATGATGCCAGGATGGCTCCCCCTCAGGCTCATGTTGAAAATGTGCCCAGCTATTACACACAGCTGGTTTGTGCAGGACTTAAGGAGCCTAGAGCTGATGCTGTCCAGACCAGCAATCTTCCTCACTTTGATCTTCCTAAGCCTTTCTCTCACCTAAGCTATTGTAAAGGTCAGATTGGAGCAGGGGAGCTAGTGGGTAGTTGGGGGATCTGGTCCAGGCTGCTAGCAGGGGGACCAGTGAGGGGTGGCTGTAAGCTGGAAATTGTGGAGAGAGGGGTGTGTGTGGCTAGGGGGGAAGGGCAGCTCACTTGGAGCGCAGAAGAGGCGGGCTGCAGCAAGGTTGACAGTATTGGGGTATGGGGAGAAGGATGATCAAATCTATTGAAAAACAAACTGGCATTGCTCACACACTTCTGGTCCACTCCAGCCTGAGAGTCAGACTTCCTGTGGCCAGAGATGGTTTTGAGGCACTTCCAGACTCTGCTGATGTTCTGCTGCAGCTGTCCCTCCATCCCCCTCCTTTAGCTGGCCTTTCCCTCTGCAACCTTCTCCCTCAGTTTAGTCGCTCCTTCGGACCACGGACCTCCTACGCTCTTCTCCACCACAACCTGCAGGTTGATGCACAGTTTACTACTTACCGTATGTTTACATTTCTGTTATCTTCAGTACCATCTTACCCGCCCAGCCCAGGAGTGTATCCCAGTGTCCGCAGCCCGGTCATCTTCACATCATATCCATCACTGACTGTGTACACCTCCGAAGCTCGACACCCGGTCCCTACATTACTCCACTGTTCATTTCTTGTCACTTATACTTCACTGTAAATAAACTACACTGTCTGCATCGAAGTCAGCCACCTGGGTCCGTCTATTTTTGTGACTCACTCGCTTCTGTGTTCGAGCCACCATAACAGTTCCGAGTTGTAAAACAAAGCAATATAAATGTAGCTTTGTCCCTGATGCTGTTATAGAGCTGAATAAGCTGCAGTAATGCATTGTATAATATGATTTTTAGGTTTTTGTTTTTATGTGAGGTTTGTATCTTTTAAATGTGCTGATGGGTGGAGTTTTGAGTATTTCTATCTCTACTACGTTCAGGGTATGTGTGTGGTGTCTGTGTTTGTGGATTTTTGTGAATGTTTAAGGATGCCATCTGATCTAATCTGACTGCAAAACAAATCTACCTACGGGTATAAATAAGTAACCAACCAACCAACCAACCTCTCCTGTGGAACCAGCTACTCGTCTCAGTTCAGGCGGCAAGACGCCCTCTCTGCCTTTAAAAATCAGAATCTGCTTTATTGGCCAGGTGTGTCGGACACACGAGGAATTTGACTCTGGCACATTGGCTCTCAGTGTGCATGTTCATATCCCCATGCATGGGGCAAGTAAACAGTAAACCAACATAAGGCTGTGTAATATAACAAAATAAGCAGTATTAACTAGCAACAACCAGGGCAAACAATATAAAATAAGCAGTGTAAACAGGCATTAAACAATGCAGACAGACACAGGAATGCTCATTGAAATGAGATAAATAGGAATAAAAATAGAGTACATAAAGCTAGAGACCTGTACGGATATCTATAATCTGTATAATGTATATTTACAGGTATTGCACTGAGAGTTATTGTCCAGTCATACTGTCGTGGGTCGAGTGTTCATCAGAGTGATGGCCCGGGGGAAGAAACTGTATTTGTGCCTTGTGTCCTTAAGACTTTCCTTTTTGATAAAGCTTATAGTTAGTTCTGGCTCAGGTGACCCTGAGCCTTCCCTTAGTTATGCTGATATAGGCCTAGACTCTGGGGCAGACAGAGGTATTAAATGAGAACTTGTGGCTGACTTTAGGCTGATATTTTAGGTACATCCCTGTTTAAATTTATGCACACATTACAGAGTTTAACTTTCAATTTCAGATGTTTTATAGCTTGACAAGTCATTGACAAGCCAATGTCACCTTCTGGGTGACATTGCATTTTGTATTCATAAAACACAGTTGAGATGAAAGATTTGAGCTGAAGTATTGTCTGTAGCAGCCTTGTGGGTTTGAGTTCTACCAGTATTTTTCATATGCATCCTTTTGGGAGATCAAATCTTTTACTAGATTAGTAAAATAATGGAAATTATGAGCGTACTGGTTTGGCACCATCTTACCTCACTGAATTAGTGCATTGACACAAATCTACAAGGTCCCTCAGGTCTTCAAGCCAGTTTCTTTTAGAAACTGGGGTGATCGTGCTTTTACTGTTGCAGCCCCTAAACTATGGAATAGTCTACCTTTTAATGTTAAATCAGCTACTGACCTGAATACTTTTAAATCTTTGCTTAAAACATACTTATTTGCCTTGGCTTTTAATACACAGTAGGGCCTGATGCATTCCTTTTAATCTAATTTATTGAATGTGCATCATATTTGTGTCTGAGTTATTGTTTTATTTTTGCACTGAATTAATTTTATTTTAGTTATTTATTGTGATTTATTCTGTCTATGTAAAGTGCTTTGGTCAACTGGTTTTTAAAGTGCTATATAAATAAATTTGATTTGATTTGATTTGATTTAATATAATTATACATAGTATAATGGTTAACCCTCAGTTCATCCACTCATGTAGTTAAGAAATGGGTGTAGACCTGCTGATGTTTAGGGAGTCCTGCTTGTTGTGTCTGAGGCTGTCATCTTTGCTTCTATTTGCAAGGTGTTTATTTCATCAGTGACTTTAGTGTTTGCTCAGGTGGCACAGACTCATGCGCTACCATGAGTCGATGCACCGATGCACAACCTTCCCTGGAGGGTGGTGGGTAATAGTGGGGGTTTGGCTGGGAGGAGTTTCGAGAACAAAATAAAGGGAAAATATGCCCATCCACCCTCTCCTCTCCTCCTCATCACTCCCTCTGCGTCATATCCACCTTTCTGACCCACACTCTTTACCAGAGAGCATGTACAGCATATATTGATGCCAGTCCAAAAGCTACCACTACCATCATTAAAGCACACCACCACCTCCACCCCTCAGCCTCCCTGAGCCAAAGTGGGACAGCTTAGACCCCACATAATCCCTATTGACTGCCTCTTGCTTTGTCTGCCAATTCCCAGCATTGGATTTGTCTCACTCGATGATGCGCTCCACTCGACTTCTCCCACGTTAATCCATACTGTTATTACTTTTCAATACCAACACTAATTATTGCCATAGCCATATACCCATCAGACCCCACCTTGACATTGCCACACATACTGTTTTGGATGTAAAACAACAGTAAATAGGAACAAACGAGTTAAGAGCCACTGGTGAGAGGCCAAAAATGACAACAATGGAATCAATTCCATTCTTTAGCTGCTGCTGATTCAACAGGCAAAAGCAATCGTGTAATGTAACATGGGACAGAGTGCTGGGTGAGGCAACATGACATCATGAAGAGGATGCCCTCACTGCTGTGATCAGAGACATGCCAAGGACAGGCTGGGGAAAATCACATCCAGCACCGACAATCAGCACAGGCACCCCCAAGGGATGTGTGCTCTCCCCACTGCATTTTTCCTTTTACATCAACAATTGCACCTCAGAGGACCCCTCTGTTAAACTTCTGAACTTTGCAGATGGCACAGTGGCCATTGGTTTTATCAGCGACAGTGATGAGTCGGCCTACAGACGAGAAGTACAGCTGGCCTTATGGTGTGATTGCAACAACCTGGAGCTGAACACGTTAAAAAAAGTGGGGATGACAGTGGACTTCATTGGAGAGAGATTGGCTATACTGTACATTGTGTCCTATGTGTGAATAATGACTTGATAACATATTCATGGTAAATATGTTGTGGTAATTAACTAGACAAAGTAAAAGCAACCAATTTCCCATACTGCCATTGTGTGAATTAAAATGCCTCTCTGAGGATACAATGTCAGAATGCTCTGATAGAATTTTCATTAACAGACCTCTGGGGTGGGAACTACATTACAATTACATTACAGAGTTTCTGTTAGCTTTAGAGTACATTATTATTAGATATAATGTTTAATCAGTGAGTTGTTGTGAGCAGGGGTAGAAGTACAGAAATTACTTGTACTCTTGTGAAAGTAATAGAATTATCTTTTGTATGTGTTTAAAAATCAGCAATTTTGATTTTACTGATTTTGTTTTTTCTTCTCAAGTATTGTGCTTCTCTACATTTCAAATGTCATCCATTAGCCTGGTAGTGCAGCTGTAGTGAGTGCACTGAGTCATACTGCAGACACTGGCAATGAACAGAATGGAGAGTGATATTGTTTGGACAGCAAAAACAGCATTTCATTTTGTAATGCTAACCTTGAAATATAGTTTTACATTTCAAGTTAATTTTCTCCCATTTTATGTGCCCATTTTATGTGATTGTGTTTTGGGTCTTGAGTGCTGCTAAAACATTGGCGACCTACACTCTGTACTATGTCTATAAACACAAACAGAACACTACAGTAGTCCCATGAAACACTAAGCTGATGGTAGGCCATCAGCCACTACCAGTGAGCGTCTATCCCCCTCATCTTTTTGGTGTGCCCCACACTGTTGGCACTAGTTATCCCCTGTTGTTGGCTTTTCAGCTGATTTGGCATGTTGAATGGGTGGCCGACCTTGTTGGCAAAAGAGACTTTAACTGGCTTAATGAATGCACAAGAATAGAACAATTGAACAATTGAACCTGTCACTGTAATAACCAGAATTTCACCCATTTATTGCAGTTTCCCCTTGTTTTTCACCTCCACAACCCCCTTTGTTCTTCCACAACCAGAAGACCAAGGACAGAGACCAGCAGTGTCATGTGCAACTTCTTATCAGCCATATTCTCGATGTCACTAGTCAGGACCACTCCTTATAATTCATGTTGGTGTGAGTGAGGTGGGTTTTTGTGACTCAAACTGATGCTGCTTGGTGACTGTTAGGGCATCTTGGGGGAATGCTTCCAGAGAATCCACATGACTCTTGGGCATGGTAGATCCCCAAAATCTTCTTATGAGATTAGTAGAACTTGGACTTTGTACATGTCTTGAAGGTTTGAGCGGATGTATTGCTGGTAGATATGAGAAGTCTATCATCCCATGCTCTTAATGAGATGATCGAGTAAGCCTTTGTGGGCCGCTGTGGTTGCTGCTCTGATATCTGAAGAAGTGACTGGAAAACAGTTGGGGGTTTAAGCCTGACAATAGTAGTGTGTGCCTGAAGTAGGTGAGAAACCAGTGATGAGTGACCACTTGACCAGATTTGTTAATGAAGAGAGGGTCTGAAGAGGAGGCATTCTGTGATTTGCAAAGTAGAAGGAGCCGTAGAAGTGGTTTGTACGGGCTTAGAGGATTGTTTAGTTTGTAGTAGTGAATTAATTGGGGTGTTCCTGTTTGGTTGATTTGGCTTCTTTTAAGCTGAAATGTTAGGCAGGTGTTTGATTGAATGATGAGGTTGGAGATGCATGGGTGACATCCTAGGTCAAAATGGTTGGAGGTAGCAGTGAATTCTGAACATCAGAGACAGCCAAAGAAGGCTAGAGAGAACAATGCTTGTAGGGTGAGAATCAATTGGCAGGGTTGGAGTTTGTGGCATAAGATGTGCATATATAAGCTTAACATGTCTGATGTGAATGGCAGGTGCTTAGGAGATGTAGGTGGAGAAGCCTGCTGCAAACCTTTAATTAACATGCTACGTTAAGCTTGAGTGGCAGGGGTGTCATGATTTCTGGTGATGAGCTTATGAAAGAAACTGATTCCACTCAGGTAACCTTTGACGGTTGGTACTTTGTGGTGTTTTAGGTAGAAAAGGTAGGACGTAAAGCTGGTTATGGTTTGGTGAAGGATGGGAACAGGATGTGGAATTGGTTATGAAATGAACAGAAGGTGTTCCATGCTGTCCAATAGGAAGAAAGGGTGGGTGGGGTGATTCTGTAGAGGATAGTGTCCCAAGCTAATGTGAGCAAGCTTGTCAGATGGGGGTTCAGCTGGTGAGCATGGTTGCAGAATGGAAAGCACTAGTGTTTGGTCTGGGTCTGCATGTGGCATCAATTCTCTGAATGTCTGAAAAGAAAAATGAGAG
This sequence comes from Monopterus albus, assembly GCF_001952655.1. Classification (NCBI taxonomy): domain Eukaryota; kingdom Metazoa; phylum Chordata; class Actinopteri; order Synbranchiformes; family Synbranchidae; genus Monopterus; species Monopterus albus. Next base: position 128,961 of record NW_018128259.1, on the reverse strand, counting down.
AGAGCATCAGCAGTTTGGTTGAGATGCCCTGGAATGTATTTGAATTTAATTAGGAACCTGTGCATTATATGTAGATAGCCAAGTTAGGCGACAAATGAATGGCATAATAACTAGAGAGTCACTCTGGGATTTATTAATGATGTTGACCACTGTTTGGTTGTCTGAATGTACAAGGACTGACTTTCTTGTTCACTTGTGGCCCCACAGAATGGTAGCAATAATGATGAGTTAGATACTGTAAACAGCTGAGGATGGAGTGGTTGAACAGTGAATGTATGCCAGATGTAGGATAGGATAGAGCCCAGTATGTGTCGGAGAATCAGTGGGAAAAAGACCCTGGGCCTGTCCAAGGTACAGCAGCTCGTCTTTTGAAGTGAAATGGGAGATGAAGTCCCTGACCAGCTGGCATGGAGAATTGGCAAGACACTGTAGAGAAATAGCTCATAAGGATGAAATTGCCACTAACATTTATGAGAAACAAAAGTACTTGGTAGCCAAAGTGTTGGGTATTTGTAGGCAAGTGACAGGAAAAAGTCACCTGCATGGTCCTGCTCCTGAACTTATAATTTTCATTTTCATTAGAGGCAGCTATAAACAGCAGCAGTTTTGAATGTTAGCTACTTTGTTTACAGCTTGTATATCTGCAGTCTAGCTCTTCTTCTTTCCCTTTCTGAATGGCGAATACAGAGTGCAGTGGGTAGAGCAGTTGTCTCCCAACCAGAAGGTTGAAGGTTTGAATCTCGGTGCCGGCAGTCCACGTGTCGAAGTGTCCTTGGGCAAGACACTGAACTCCCCCCTGATGCCCCCAATGGTTAGAGCCATTGGTTGAGGTGGTGCCGCAGATAACTGCCATTGGTTCTGTACCGGAAACAAATTCCTTGTAACATACTTGGCCAATAAAGGTGATTATCCTTATCCACCTGCTGGTAGGGGGAGTCCCACACAGGCACAGAATATAAGTGCTAATTGACTGTTGGCTGTGTGGTGTATTCAAGTGCCAATTTTTTAACTCAAATGGCCCAGTCAAAGGCAACTTGAGGCAATGCAACAGTTGGCCTTCCACGCTGCTAGTTCTTTCATGTCGACTTGATGTGTCTAATAAAATGTCCCTGTAATGATGACCACCTAAAATGGTGGTACTGTCTTCAATATGGAAGTGACCATAAATGTGGAGAAGTCTAACATTTAAAACTACATTTTTAGATGTATTTTCATTCATTCTAGTCAATCAGCTAAACAAAAAATTAAACAAACAAAGAAAAACTCAAGTTACCTCCCCTCAAGTCATTCTGGAAGTTTCTGGCCCTAAATTAAAGCACAGGACTCACTTGCCTATGACAACACTTGTTTGCAGGGTTGTGCTCATATTTAGTATTTTTGTAACTGCACCTCAGTTGTTAAATCTTGTGATTACACTGTGAATATCCTAGGGTCTCTTCAAGGCTCAGATCAACAGGTTTACCTGTTTCCTTGGAGCTCTGGTGATGCTCAGCTTTCCAGGACAGGTTGTCCATCTGTCACTGATCCCAGATGAGTCCTGTTAAGCAGCTTTGCATTGGACCCAGCAGGTAACAGCTGCAGTATGTCAGGCTACAAAGAAGGTGCTGCCAATGGGCCAATATATATATATACACACATACATGTATATGTTTGGTGTATAACTTTGTTCTGATCAGTAGAAGCCTGGATTCTGCTGTCTGCTGGAACTTTATATACCCTCACATTGCTGCAGGTTCAGTTTTGGTTCAAATGATGTTTGGAACAGTCTACACTTGGAGGTGTGCTATACTTTTTTGCCTCCATACTGGGTTGTTTTTGGGTTGTCCATTCATACTTGCATAAGTACATTTGTCCCATTTTTATAAATATGGTATCTCAGGAACCCCTTGAGGGAATTTTGTTAAAATAGCCACAAAAATCCACTTGGATTTAAGGATATTTAGAAGACATTTATCAATGTCTCTAATGGTTTTCTAGTCTGAAAACTGAAAGCTAGTGTTTTGATCCTGTCAGGTGTATAAGGATTCATGAAGAGACCTGTTTGTCATCTATTGTTCAGCCCACTAGAGATGGCCTCTGTCTCAAGCAAATGCCTGTTGAGCCTTGCCAGAACACAATGAAAAACATGAAAATTGTTGGCTGTCTTTGAGAAACAGAAATAGAGCAGTTGTGCCATCCCCAGATATAGTGATTATCTGTTTGAAAACTCTTTGTTTTTATGACTTTTTCTTAGGCTTTCCCATTTATGTAGCTATATGTAGCCCAGAGATACATTTTATCATAACTTGACTCAGTTTTACAAACAGACATTTAATATTCAAAACTGCAAACACAATGTTATGTTGTAAGGAAAAAGAAAACATCACAATTTTGGCCATAATTATTAGAACATCACAGCATTGTACATATTTACCTTTGAATAATAATGATGACTGCATTATATAGTCTGACTTTACACTACAGTGAGTTCTGCAGTGACTGTTCTTCACTGTGTTGTTCTGTTGTTGGTTTTTGTTTTATTTTGATTTTTTTTTTTATTCAACAGTGCTAAAATGTGGACAATTTTTCATTGCTTTGACAAAAAAATGCATTCAGTGAACGCATCTTTCGAAGGTTGGATTCTTTTGTCGCTCAGTCACCATCACCAAAACTCAGTGTTTTTACACTCCTTTCTTCATGTTTACATACTATATTCAAAACTGTTTCATATAAATTTTATACCTAACATTCATAATTACTGCAAATTTAAGTGAAAGCTTTACTTTTCACAGTCAGGGGAATAAAACGAAACTGTACAATCCTAAGACTTTATTGATCCTGCTGGGAAATTTTCAAGCTACCCAGCACTAGGGAGTTCACACTAGAAGTATATAAGGTAGTTCCCACTAGCCCCACCTTTACCAACTGCTACGTCAAAGCGATGAAAACAATAATGCATCAGTCGTTATGATCCAATGCGACTGTGGTTCAGTGGGTAAAGCAGTTGTCTCCCAACCAGGGGGTTGGCACTTCAAATTATGGTTTCCACATGTCAAAGCGTCCTTAGGCAAGACACTGAACCCCAAGTTGCTCTTGATGGTTAGAGCCATTGGTGCGAGTTGGCACTGCAGATGGCTGCCTCGGTACTGTACCGGAAACAAATTCCTTGTGTGTGTAACATACTTGACCAAATAAAATCATTATATGATACACACCTGGATGTGAAATGGGCCGTTCTGCATAGAAAAGATGGGAATACTTCCTGCACCACTGGATCTGGGAGGAACTGTGACATTTTCCCAAAGCGACACCTCGTTATAAACATCAGTCTGTAGCTGATACTTTTATGCACTGCTACATAATTTAATCTGGAATAATGGATCACATTTTAATCTGTGATCTAATGATTTCCTTTGCCAAATTAGATTCTAACAGGACCCAGGTGTCAGTTACATGTAATGGAGTAAAACATGTAACTGTTCCTCTCAAGTGTTTTGGAATATTAAGTAGGAAACAAACATAAACATATACTCTACATAAGTACAATGATGGGAAAAGCCCCCTTGTGAGGGTCAGCCAAAGGTCAGTGATTTGGCCTTTAGACAACTCTGATATTCAGGGTGAAAATTTCCTGTAAATAAAACAGTGCTGCTAGTTTTTATTCGGGATATGTTTATGATATGTCTGTTCATCAAAAACATTAAAATATGGTGTAAATATACTTAAAAAAAGAAATTTATCAAAATAATAATGCATAAATTCTTAATTGCAGCAAACAACCCTGACTGTCCATTTTATTCCTTGATGACCTGTCTTAATGACTTCTACAAGGTAATAAAATTAGATAAACAGATAGATAGATAGATAGAATTCTTTATTAATTCCCAAAGGTACAAATTTGTATTATCAGCAGCCACTTCACAAGTTCAACAGAAAGAACAACAAAGGATGTCAGGAAGGTCTACAGTTAAGGCTACACTCTATATAAACCTAAGTAGATTATAAGGAAAAATCAAGTTTAATGATATAGGTATAAATCAATAATAAGAATAAAATATGAAAAGTATTAAAGGAGATCTAACTAGATTTGGGAACTAATATGCACTGTAAATAAACAATATAGGCCCTGAATGTAAAAATATCTGCATAGTTGGGGGCACAGGCAAGGTTTAGATACAGTATTAGCAAAGAGATGTTTATATTATGAACATTTCATGATCCTTCCCCAAAATCCTGGCTGAGGCTCTTATTTTGTTAGGAGTTTCCTGTTTGGCACTGTGTCACTCATTCCAGATTTGCTCAGCCTAATTTCTGGCTTTTTGGTTCCACTTGTGTCTTGTTTCCTGGCTGCCCATTTAACCTGTATTGTGCTACTTTTCAGTTGCCAGAAAGTCTCTCGCTGTTCAAGGAGCTCTCCAATCACTTTGTTCACATGTAATCTTGAACCTGTGTCAGCCTGCCTGCCAGCCAGCCTGTGTTTTGGCCTGTTTCTGCCTCTGGTAACAATTCTGCTGCAGCCCTTTGTAAGTCAAACTCTGTATGATTGTTTCTTGTGGAGATGTTGAAGAAGCTTCCTGGTTTTCTCCCCTGAGCTACTGTGTAAATTTTGTCTCTGCCCTTTATTCTGCCTTTTTCTTCTCATTTTTCCCTGTGTGCACAGCATAGTATTTTGTTTCAAACTTTCCTTTAACCAAGATGATAGATTTTGTGTTTTGTGATTGTTTTTCTCCAGCCTTCTGGGACCCGCTCACTTGTTTCTCTCCTCCTCTTTGCTCCTCAGCAGCTGCCCAGGAACTAATTATGTTACACTTACATCCAGTTCTGAGTTTCTCCTCCTGTCTGCAGCTACACCCATTCCTGTGCAGAGTTTACTTACCTGTCTGGCTTCATCGCCTATCTACCTGGGTCCTGTGAAAAAAGAAAGAGTTTCTACTTTTTTTCATCATGGCATGGTGTCCTGTTGTCCCTAGCCCTACCTACCTTGCCACTCACCTGATCTGCCATTTGGGTCCACGACTGCATCTTCTGGAATCAGCCAATGCTGTTCTCTTGCTGCCTCCTGTGGTTCTTCACGATTTACCTGCTGAAAGAGACAATTACATATATGTGAGTGCACAAAGCCACTAGATCATCTCATTCACTCTCTGCTACTATTAAAAAGCCTTACTTTGAGTTTCTGTCACAGGAGCCAAGAGAATATTAACCTGTGTGAGTGGCCTCATCCTGCTGTTCCAGAGAATTGCAACCAGATCAACTCACCACTCCCAGCTCCAGAGTGATTCAGTCTCATTATATTGTTCTACAATAAGACTCCTATGCTTTATCTGTTCTATGTCTTTCCTTGTGTGCTGCATTTGGGACCGATATAACTCTCTCTCACACAACATACAGTATGTATAATGTACTGTATATTGTCATAGGAAGCAATCCCTCTCCCAGCACAGAGAAGTGTCATATTTCTACAAAAGACCACTAGAATGGTGCCATATTAGCAATACAGGAGTGAGGCAGAATACAGAATGTACTATGTAGAGCATGTGGTTTACAGCCCATCCTGGGACATGGTCATATTGTAATGGTGTTTGTCATTTTGACAAAGGGCATATCCTGAGATGTAGTGTTTTGGCTGCATTATTGCATTTTGAATTTTAGACTAAACATTGTGCTGAGCTGCATGTTTGTAAGGAGAAGTGTCTGGACACTTTTGAAAAAGTCATCTCAGAGAAATGTATGTTTTAAAAAAAACCTTTAAATATGGAGAAATGCATGCAAACACACATAGCATTGATTCAGTGATCTGTATACTTTGTAATAAGCATAGCAACTTTTTATTCTGCATTTAAAACCTTCTCTAGTTTGTCACGAGTGAAGTGTTACGACTGAGTCTCTCCACTTACATAACATTCCGGTGGACATAGCGAGGAGTCCCAGCTCCCTGTGGATTACCATTCGTGCGGGGAGGAGGCAAAGGCGGTGTAGAGAAAGGAAGCAGAAGCGGGGCTGCAGGGCAGATGTGCTAGGCAGGCTCAGAAGGTAGCCACACACACACACCACTTCCTAGTATCTATCTTATGAACACCAGATTCCTCATTAATAAGATAGATGAACTGAGGGTACAGATTGCTACTAACAACTTTGGGAAGGATAGTTGCATTCTGTTGATAACGGAGACTTGGCTTCCATCCACTTATTACGGACTCTGCTATTGAGATAGTGGGCTATACTGTACAGCGCCATGGACAAGGGACTCTGGTAAGAGCAGAGGAGGGGGCCTTTGTGTGTACATCAATAACAACTGGTATACCAATAAAGTGATGGTAGATAGTCACTGCACCTCGAACCTGGAGTTTATGACTGTTAAATGCAGGTCCTTCTACCGTCCGAGTTCTCTATGGTCATGTAAACAGCTGTGTATATACCACCAGATGCAAATGCTAATTCAGCTAGTGTTCATTTGTATGGTACCATTAGAGCATATGTCCTGATGCTGTGCACATTATAGCAGGGGACTTTAATCATGTGGACTTGAAGGCAGTGCTACCCAAATTCTATCTGCACGTGAAGTGTGCTACTAGGGGAGCTAACACATTGGACAAGGTTTATTCTAACATCAAGAGGGGCTACAGGGCTAGACCATTATCACACTTGGGCCAGTTGGATCATGTGTCCCTGTTTTTAATCCCTGCATATGCTTCCCTTAAGAAAACTGCTCCAATTACTACTAAGATTGTTAAAACTTGGCCTGATGGTGCCTCTCAGCAGCTGCAGGACTGTTTCGCCAGGACCAACTGGGATGTTTTTGAACATCAGGACCTGGAGATATTCACAGACAGTGTTCTGTGCTATATTAGGTACTGCATAGACACTGTCACAGTGGACAAGTGCATCTGGGTCTATCCAAATCGGGAGCCCTGGATGACCAGGGATGTCCAGTGGCTTCTGAAAGAAAGGAACATTGCTTTTAGGTCTGGTGACAGGGCCCTTTACAGCACGGTGCGAGGGAACCTGAAGAGAGGCATCAGTGTGGCCAAGTTGGACTATAGGAGGAGGATTGAACACCATTTGGACAGCAATAACAGCAGGCAGGTGTGGCAAGGAGTCCAGCATCTGACCAACTATAGGACCAACCTCTGAGCTGTGGCAGGGGACGCCGCAATGGCAGAGGAGTTGAACATCTTAGCCTGCTTTGAAGTGGAACAATCAAAAGCAGCCACACTGCCGCCTTCGGTCCAAAACAGTACCACCCTTACAACTGATGAGTGCAGTGTGAGGCGTGTGTTACGGGCCATCAACCCAAGGAAGGCTACTGGATCCAATGGCATCCCCGGATGCGTGTTGAAGGACTGTGTGGTCCAGTTGGCTAGAGTCTTGACTAAGATCTTTAACTGGCTCTTGTCGCAATCCGTTGTTCTACTCTGTCTGAAGTCTTCAATCATGGTTCCCCTGTCCAAGAAACCGTATATTTCCAGCCTCACTGACTACCGAACAGTTGCACTCAATCTGGTGGTGATGAAACGTTTCGAGAAACTGGTCTGGGATTATATTACATCATTCCTCCCCCCAAGTTTTGATTCCCACCAGTTTGTGTACAGGGCAAAAAGATCTATGGAGGATATCATAGCTATGGCTCTCCATGCTGCTCTTTCCCACCTGGAGCAGCAGGGCAGCTATGTGCAGCTGCTCTTTGTAAATTATGGCTTGGTGTTTAACACCATTCTTCCTCACAAACTGGTGGACAAACTAGGGGTTTTGGGACTTCCACATTCAATTTGCACATGGATATACAGCTTTCTATCAGGTTGCAGTCAGAGGTTTAGAGTGGGGAACCATATACAGTATCTATGGCTCCCAGCATCAGTACCGGCTCCCCGCAGGGCTGTGTGCTGAGCCCCCTGCGCTATGTCCTCTATACCTACGATTGCAGCTCTGCACACACCAGTAACACCATCGTTAAGTTTTGCAGACGACACCACGGTGGTGGGACTTATCTCTGGGGGGGATGAGTCTGCCTACAGGGATGAGGTGCAGCAGCTGATAGAGTGGGACAGAGAGAACAACCTGCTCATTAACACTTCAAAGATGAAGGCGCTTATAACAGACTATAGGAAGAGGAACATGGACATTCCATCGCTAATCATTAACGGGAACTGTGTGGAGAGGGTGGTGGACTTTCATTTTCTGGGAGTCCACATTGAGGAGGATTTGACCTGGAGTGTGAATGCCTCTGAGCTGCTAAAAAAGGCTCAGCAGAGACTGCACTTTCTGAGAGTGGTCAGTCAGAGACTGGAGGTATCCTTTTATCGGTGCTCAATAGAGAGCATATTAACGCACTGCATGTGTGTGTGTGGTACACCAGCCGTACAGGGACTCAGAGGAATTTGCTCCAGAAAGTCATTAACATGGCCCAGAAGATTGTTGGCTGCCCTCTCCCTACATTGGAAGGACTAGACAGTTCCTGTTGTCTCAAAAAAGCACAGAATATCATAAGAGACACCTCTCATCCTGGTCACCATTTATTTGAACTGTTGCCGTTAGGCAGACAGTAAGATCAATTAAGACTAGGACAAGTAGATTCAACAAACAGCTCAATTCAGCTAAACTAACCTGATGTGAGATATTCCCACTGAGGAAATACTCATTCATAGTTTTTAGCGGAGCAAGGTTTGTACAATTGATGAGTGTGAGAAGGTATGGTGGTGTGTTTGTTTTTTATTATTTATTATTATGTTTTTTTATACATTTTTTATTGTGTGTGTATATTAGTGTGTAATTGCCACACTGACTAGATGGCTTTTTAATCTCATTGTACTAGATACAATGACAATAAAGATATTGTATTCAGTGTGCAGTATGTATGCATGTGTTTTCCTGGGCTGTAGGAACTATGTTGGTGGGACAAGTATTAGAACTTAGTATTGTCTCAGTGTAGAAACATAAGTTTAAAAAAAGTATTCCTGATGAAGATGTTTTGAATTTTGGCACTGCATTTCCTGATGTTTGGCAATAACTGTACTTTTTGTCCTAATTTCTTTTGTTAAATGAAGCAGAAGCGCTGTGAAGATCAGTCAGTCAGCTGCAGCCCTTACCTGAGCCTTTTTATATAAATTTCTCTACATTTTCTGAATTAGTACTATGAACAATGATGCTACTTTATCTGCTACCAGCTCCAGATCTTCACAAATTTAGATTGTGATTACAGGCTTGAGGTCATTGTCTTCATTTTCTGCACAGACTTTCCAAATGAAATGTCATATTGGGCATTTGGAATTGGAAAGAGAAGATTCATAACCTCGGTGAATTAGATCACATACATAACCACATGTGAACATGACTGTATTACTAAGTAGAGTGCTGATTTTTTGTGTTGGTTCATGTTTTTGGAGGACTGAACACTGAGGACAGAAACAAATACAAACAGTAGATGCAGGAGACATGGAAAGAGCCACTTGACCAGCAACTCACAAAACAACACACATACCCACTCTCCAAGCACAAAACAAGGCCATTCTATGGGAGAATAGCTGGAGCTCCACTCCACTGGCTGAGCATGTGTAAAAGCAGTTATAAAGCCTGAATGGACACAAACACACATGCATACCATGGATTCAGGTTCAAGGATTGAAGGTGGGAGTAGACAAAAACATATGCAGGTACACACCTCCACAGACACAAAGCCTTACTGTGTATCCAGTTGACTAGCTAGACAGGATGTGTCCAGTCTGGCCTCCATCAGATAACAGGTTAGCTTTAATGGCTGGGCAGCATTGAAAGAGACAGCAAACAACCAGCCTTTGTCTTATCACCAACCGCTAGCTGCCTAGGCTAACAACAGTTTCTCCCCCCCACACACACACACACACACACACACACACACACACAGCACTCCAACGGATAGTTCCAATTTACTCTGCTGTGACAAAGTTTGGGTTTGGCCCACTCCATCCACAGAATATCAGGTTGACATGTTGACTGCCCTCATGTCAAAGTGCTCTTTAATGTGTAAAGCATTGTTAGTTCCTATTTTTCTATGCAAAGAAATTAGATCCTAAAGCGTTATATATGTATATGCATGTTAATGCTGTTATATTGTATAAACCATTTATTTGAGGATGTTTGAACTAAATAATTCTGTTAAAATTTCTTAAAGATTGCAGGTGAGATAAAAACTATAAAGGTGCTGGTGGTACATCATATCTGGGACTTCAAACTGACCCATTTCTCTGGAGATATTCCAAAAAGAACTACAACTCCAAATCAGAAAAATTTGGGTGGTATGTAAAATCAAAATCAAAATTAAATAACTGAAAATAGTGATTTGTAAATCATCTGTGGCCTGTATAACATCAAAAACAATACAGCAGCACATTACTTGATGTGATAACTCATCTGTCATGATTCTGTCTCTTCTGCTTCCAGTAACATGCTTTTATTCTGACACCACTTCCTGTTAAGGTCTCATTTCAGCTACAGACTATTTACACCAGTAATGATGTAACATGCTTTTATTCTGACACCACCTCCGGTCTACAGTCTCACCACAGCTATGGACTTTTTAAACTAATGAGTAGTAATGATCTGCACCTGTTGACACCCCTTTATAAGCAGCTCCCTCCCACCAGGAAGCTGCCAGATTGTTTTAACTCATGTTCAGACTTTCTAGCAGTTTTTCTTGTGCCTGTTATTCCAGCCCTGACCCCGGATTGCCTTGTGACCACCGGTTTAAGGAATTTCCTTGAATGGTCATAATCTCCATCCAGTTGTGCATTCATATGAGCTTGCCTGACATCCACTAGTGCCATTGTTAAAGCAGAATATTTTGATTGTGTGTGGTTTGGTGGATATATTTTCCCACCTGCTGCTACACTGTGACCAGAGGATGTGGAGAAAAATACAGGGCCTGAGGTTACTGCATGCCAGGGAATGTTCCTGTACAGGGACTCTTACCTGACCAGGTCTAATGTGACGTGAATGGAGCGGCCGAAAACCTACAGGCAGCTGGCTAGTAAAGCACCCTGGGGTGGTGAATGATCAGCTGAGCAACACTGGATTCCCCCTGTGCACAGTACCTGTTTTGACAGCTTGAGGCCAGTGTGTCTGCTGCATTTTATATGCTGCAGGTTAACGAGCATTTTAATGACGATGGAGATGTGCAGGGATGCATAGTTACCACCATAGTCAATGGTGCTACACTAACTGTTGGAATTAATTTCACTTTGGGACTGTATGTGGTCGTGTGGGGGAAGACGCAGCAACCACCGGTTGGATTTACTAACCTTGAGCTACTTTCAGGGGAGTGATGTTTCTACTACTCTGTGGGACTTAATGGTAAAACATATGTTGCATGTCTGTTAATGCTTTGTTTCTGTAGCGAGAATAGTTGTAAGGCTGTAGAAGTTACTATTTCTGGATTATATCAGTTAATGGTGTTGCCCTGAGGCAACAAACCAGTATTTTGGCCCACACATAGTCCCTTTAAATGTTTTTAAAGTAAAAATCACATTAAAAGCCTGATGATAAGTCTGTGACCAATGAAATTTGAGGTGGGAGTGGATTTGACCTTTTCTCTGGAGGTGGAACAGTCCTTTTTGGGACCATAGCCAATGCTACTTTAAAGGGAGTGATGTTTCTACTACTCTGTGGGACTTAATGGTAAAACATATGTTGCATGTCTGTTAATGCTTTGTTTCTGTAGCGAGAATAGTTGTAAGGCTGTAGAAGTTACTATTTCTGGATTATATCAGTTAATGGTGTTGCCCTGAGGCAACAAACCAGTATTTTGGCCCACACATAGTCCCTTTAAATGTTTTTAAAGTAAAAATCACATTAAAAGCCTGATGATAAGTCTGTGACCAATGAAATTTGAGGTGGGAGTGGATTTGACCTTTTCTCTGGAGGTGGAACAGTCCTTTTTGGGACCATAGCCAATTTGGACACACTGCTAGCAGAAGGTAAGATAAATTGCACTTTTTAAAACTGGGAGTCCATTTCAGCTGGTGTTTCTTCTACTTTTGCTTAAACAGCACAGAAAGATGGTTCCGTTCAAACACTGCTGAAACAAGAACTTCTTCCCTGCAGTGAAGTGACCCCCCGGAGGAGCTGGAGGAAGTGTCTGGAGAGAGGGGAGTCTGGGCATCTTTGCTTAGACTGCTGCCCCCCGCGACCAGGTCCTGGATAAGCGGAAGAAAATGGATGGATGGATAAATTTAAATAACTTTGTATAAATAATATCTGTGATGCGCATGAATATGAGAAGAAGCATATTTGATTGATTAAAGACACTTTTTGTCTTTATTTATTTACTAAAATGGGCAGATAGACCACTTTTGTGCGAACAATAACATGCTAATGGATGGAGATGTGCAGGGATGCATAGTTACCACCATAGTCAATTTTTTTGCTGTACTATGTACATTACTCACAGGAAATTGATGCATGAACATTTTATGGGTGTAAGGAACATGATCAAGCAGTTAGGCTTTTATGATTCATATAATATCAGGGACCCCCATGCTCCCAAAAACTAGGGTGAAATATTTTTTTCCTCCTAAAATAAAATTCATGCCATAGAGGGTTAACATATGGGGTTTCTCAACTACCTGCTTTGTTTACTGTTATAAATCTCTTTTCATCAGTACATATACCGTTGTTTACCCATCTACAGAGGATAAATTCTAATTAATTAATGCCACTGTGGTTTGTTGTCCTGTCCACTTCCAACACAACCCCAGCAACAGGAGTTGTGCGCATTCACAAATTGCCCTCTAGGTACCCAAGATTAAACATTAAATGGCTGGAAACAAGCATGGCTATAATTTGAGAAGTGAAAAAGTTAAACAGAAACAAGCTGGAGAAGTAACAGATAAAGTCAGTCTCATGTAAAATCAAGTAGAACTTCAGATTATACTGATAATTCACTGGCGGGTCATCATATTATCATGTTGTTCTCCAAATGTCCTTTGATACATTGTCATAAAAATATTGACTATATCCACTTTAAAGACCGCAGTTTTAATGCTGTCTCACAAAACAAATATATTACAAAAGTACCACACTGCTCACAACTACACATTTACTGTACATACAGTGTACACTAGTAAAACTGAAGAGGAAAATACTGATCTAACCATTTCTGTTATTAGAAAGGTCATGTCCAGAAGGGAAGACAGAACATAATAGAGACAAACAAAAAAAAAAAAGAAGACAACTAAAACAATAATTGTAGGGACCTCGTCTTTCCCGCATCAATAGTACAGCCCTTTGACATGTGAAAGAGCTTCTACCACTTACTGCCACTTCCTTTCAGATTCCTTTGAGCAGCAGATTACAGCCTCTGACTTAAAATGCAGGGTTTAGACCTATTGTGTGTATGTGTGTGTGTCTGCATGTGTTTTTGACTTACTGTTAGGATAGCTATGAACAACCTTTTTCTAACATCAGTAATAGTAATGTGTGTGTGTGTGTGTGTGGTGGGGCTGTGTGTATCATGGTAAAGTAGTGGTGAGACTCTGTGTGTGTGCATGGAGAAATATTGTGGTGGGGAGTTGTGTGAAAGTGGTTGTGTGTGTTTTGAGGGAAGTCAAGGTGCAGCGGAGCAGATAGCTCAGCTCTATGCATACTAAACCCATCACTGCCACCGGCAGCTAAGATAGAGCTGGGGGGGGGAGGGCAGGGGAGAAGGGAGCGACATAGAACCCCAGGGAGCCCCTTCCTTATCGCACCTCTCGGCTTAGTTTATCTGATTACACATGACCAGGAAGATGGGTAGCGAAAACAGAGTTGAAGGGGGAGAAAGAGAAAATGAGAGATGTAGAGTACTAAGAACTGGTGATGGTGGTCAAACTTTGTTACATTTCTCTTCCCAGTCATTTAGGTCACCAGCATCACATAATTGGCATGATGTAGAGCAGAATGACATGGGCTTCAATGATATTTGTAGATTGTATTCTTAATCAACATTTGACAGTTTTCTCAAAAATACACAGTGTATTTCAGTGAGTAACACCAAATGTAAACAGAAATTCCACAGGACACCTTGCATTACCATGATGTATATCATTAACTATCATAAGTGTTTTTGTTCATGTCTGGTGTTAGGGCTGCCTTTCTGGAAAGATGGAAGCTCCCAATACACTTTGTCCCACACCACAAATGAAAAAAACATCTCAACTCCTTTTAATTTGTGCTGATGGAGGCTGGTCTTCATGCAAACAGCATTATTTTGAAGTAAGAACAAATATTTACACTCATGCAGTTATGAGGGGTAAACAGAAGCAATGGGTTAGAAACCACTTGACAGATTTTTTTTTTCAATCTACACGAGGCATATAACTAGATAACTGCATCATTCAGTCATTACAGCATCATGTGACACTTGTGCTGATACCACTCTTTACCTTTTCTGTTTTTTCTTTTCTGCTTGATTTTTCCCCATTTTCTCCATTTTATTGAGTGTTTTAATGTTGTAGCTGGTTGAGGTGGAACTACATAATCACTTTTAGGGAGTTTAATTCATAAAGCATAATATTTTAGAAATGTATTTGTAAACTAATCATGTTTTGTTTGTAAAAAAGGGCACTCTACCAGTTTTTTACTTTTTATAACAATCAGCTTGAGCCTGAAGATTAGCCTACATTAGAAATGGATGGCATGACATTTGAAATACAAGATAAGGAGGGTCTAATGAAATTAAACTATTATGGGTATATTATGGGAAGTGTAGAATCCAATGTTCTGGAGCTAGGAGCAGCTAAAAGTTAAGATACTGTATCAGCTGTATGAATTTTGATCACTTTTTTATTTTTATTTTGGCCGTTGTGGGTCACTGAATTCTGTGGAATTACTGGTGTACAGTGGACCCCCACGAATTTGCAGTTTAGAATTTGCGACTTCAGTCTTTTGCGAATTTTTCCTTGGAACCTATCTAATAGGTCTCTGTGGATCCTCCGCAAATTGGCAGAATCTGCAAATATTCGTTGTGGTATTTTTACGGATGTTTTCTTGGCAATATATAATTTTTCATGTGTTTTAACACTGAATTATTAAGGATAATATAATTTAATAATTTTGTAACATAAATATTATGATAATGCTGCCCAACATCCCTGCACAGTTCAGTTTATGTGTGTAGCTATCTTGAGTGTTTCTCCAAGTGTTTTTGCGATTTCGTTTTGCTATTCCTCAAGCCCTAAGATGCCTCCCAAAAGCCATGCAGCACCTTCTAAGGAATCTGAGAAGGCCCCTAAGAGGTTTAAGATGCTCCAGGAGAAGGTTGAACTTCTCGATTTGCTTGAAGAGAAGAAAACTTTTGCCGCAGTAGCGCGCCATTACAGCATCAATGAGAGTATGGTACACTACATACATAAGCAGGAGGTAGCGATCAGGAGTAACTTAATGCCCAAGCTGTTGTAGCTGCTCGGCTTAGTTCATCATCATCATCTTCAATCAAATCATTCATTACTGGTGAGTACCCACACATTTTGCTGTATTTTTATTTATTTATTTTTAACTTTACTGCATATTTTATTTAGTTAAATTATTACTGTACCTGTACTGTCTTTACCCATATTCTACCATTGTATATCAAAGAAGACGACACCAGTGCATACCAGAGAAAACATGCTTGTACATATAGGGGTAACATTGCTATTTTACATTAGGCTGTACACTGTACTGCGGGAGACTGTACAATACCATACAGTATATGGGTTTACTGTAGCATATTCAGGGTTTAAACTATATAAATAGACATTTTTGGGACCACATCCATTCTTTGCAGGTCTTTGGAATTCGCGAAGGTTAGGTTCCAAGAGCACCTGCGAATTCCAAAAAACTGCAAAGAATGGATGTAGTCCTAAAAATGCCTATTAAATGTCTATTTACATAGTTTAAACCCTGAATATGCTACAGTAAACCCATATACTCTATTGGGGGGGTATACCACTGTATACTCTTAATCTGCAGAGTAACTCCTACAGCTCTCAAAATAAATGTAGTGGAGTAAAACTTCTCCACCTAAATATTTCGCAAAGACCAACAAATGGAAATATTAAGCAATACATTTCTATTTAAATATAGTACTTCAGTAAATATAAACTTTTCAATAAAATCTAAAGTATTTAAAGACTCAGATCTCATCTCTTAAAGCAATAATATGCACTTTCTCTTCTAGACTTACTGTATATCCCTCTCATATTCTGATTTGTGTGAAGCATCTTTCACATGTAATACTGCCAGTGATGTGGTGACAAGCCTTCAAAGTCTTGTGTCAAAATTTATACAGATCTCTTTGGGAATATAAATATTGCTGGGTACACACTGAACATTTGGAAATGATCCAAATCCAATTAACAAAGAAGTTAGACACATGAACACAAAATGAAAATGAATGTTTGCAATGCAAATACAAACTGGCTTGGAAGAGAGCATGATTGTACAAAGGATTCCAAAAAGATGACAAAAAGAGAAAGGGGGAAACAATGATCTAGAAAGAAGACATAGATTAGGTTGCACACACAATGAACACACTTTTACATGCATTGTCTTGTTTATTCTGAGTTTATTAAGTAAATTAAAAATACAGGGCAGCAGAGATGCTTGATTTCCACATTTTCCCTCCATTTCCCATCTGAGTTCAGTCTGGTCTCATCATCTACAGCCTGGAGGGGATGGAACGTATGTGTGTGTGTATGTGTGCGTATGTGTTTGATAGTATGATACGGTCTTGAAGTCTCATGAATGAATGTCTGTATAAAAGAGCAGAAGGAAGAAGTGTGTCAGTCTGGATTGTGTGTGTGTATGTGTGTGCAGGGACATCCTCGTCAGTGAGAGGGCCCAGGGGACACACTGGCCTCCTCATGATGATTGATGCTGGCGGGCCCCACACGCCCCGTCCACCCAGCTAAATTAAAAGCCTATTTTGTAAAGTTGTAAAGAGAACAGAATGGTTGGAGGGTTGGTGTGTGCGTGAATGTGTGTGTGTATGTGCGGATGGGAGGGCGGGTCACAGCCGGGGCACTCTCCAGTGTCTTTAGTATCATCAACCCCTCAGAGGATAACCAGAAGGGAGTCTCCTCCCTCCCCCTCTCGCTCTTTTTCTCTGTATCATTCACACACAGACACACACACAGAGTCATGTTTCCATTACTTCTGGGAACATTACACTAAGTTAGTTTCATTTCCTGTGGACTTACCCTAACTGTTACCATAACCATGCTTGCCTAACCCCAGCCTCACCCTAAAATTCAATGAAGTACATGGTGGTCACAAGCATCTGTCCCACCAATTCCCACAGTGCGAGTGGATAAACACGTTTTGGTAGCCACAGGAACACTTAAATTCACCCTTCAACCATTTATATTTGTGCTTAGATTTAGTTGTAGTTTATATTTTCTAACAGTGCTGCCCAAGTCTTAAGCAGCCAATTCTCAGATTTCAGATTGATGATAAAATTTTTAAATGAGTCAACACAGTGGCAAACTATAAGGATTGGTCTAAATCCCTCTATCCAACCCCAAACCAAGCAAAAATGACCAAATACCACTTATGGTCACAACTGAAGCCTTTCAGTACAGTATATTGTTTCCTTCAAATTTCATCACATACTGGAGCAAAGATAAAGTTTATGAGCTGATGCTTAAAGTGTTGAAATGTTTGGTTAGTGCAATCAAGTTCCTTCTATGGACAAAACCAAATATGATGACAATCTGGTCTTTAGATTTTGTGGTAAATGGTTTTAATCATGTAAGTAAAATGAAGAGACAGTTTTTCATTTACCAAATGTGTCAAAAGCTTACTAGATTAGTATTAAATAAAGTCCATTGTTAAATAAAATGTACTATAAACTTTAGATCAATAAATACCAGATCAAAGAATGAGTTTATCATAATATGACCCAGCATTCAAAGATAACTTTGATCCAGTCTCCAACATAGTATGAACTAAAATCGGTGGAAGCCAACGAAGACCAGTGTACACCACAAATGTATGATTTGGAAAATTATCATCAGTAATATAAAATATGTGCAATATTAAGTTAACATGTTCAAAAGCAACAGTCTGGCATTGTAAGAAACTCATGAGAGTACACTGTACTGTAGCTGGTGCTGTCTTCTGAGTCTCCATTTTAAAAAATACTGAACAAATCTGGAAACACCAAATATGAATACATTTACTTAACTGTTTTTTTTTTTCTAAATGTCATGTTTAGATTGATGAACATCCTCTGACCTGGTGCCTGTACATATTAATTCTGAACTTCAACGGCCTTGCACAGACAGGACACTCACTTGTTTGTATATTATTTGCAAATCATTTATCCTCAATGTGAATTTAATTGACCAGATGACTCCAGGAGGCAAGGGCAAGCACATGTACACGTGCCTTCATGTCACACTCCAGCCACCCTCCTTGTCTGCCTTCAAGCCATGCCAGACTGGCCCCCACCCCTCGCTTCTTCTGTTTTTGGCAGCAAGAAGTGAGTGGAGTGACAGCCCACCCTGAGAATGGACAACCTGGCAGACACACACACACACACGTAGAAAACAAAGGTCAGGCCTGTGTCAGTTATGTTGTTGAGGCCAGTTAAGGTGCCCTGCTTGTGCATTGTGCAAATTTGTGGTGCATGTGTTGTTGTTTTGAGACTAGTTTGGGGACATAAGGAACTCTTTCCAGGTTATCAGGGTACAGGAAAAAAAGCTAAACAACAGCTTGGTTAGACCAATCAAATTTAATATCATTATTGTCTTCAATACCATTAACTTGTCATTATTGTCATCATAATTATCTTTACTATGTTCGCCTCTGTAACCACAGTTACTATCATTATTATAACCACCATCACCTTTTTGTTCCTTGCATCAACACTGGCACAATATCGTTTTCTTCTACCAATCTCTAAATCCCACAATGCTTGTCAGTAGGTAGGTCATGTCCCTTCAACAGCTTCTTCCTGAGAAACCACTGAGCCAATCAGCACCACTGCAGGCAGAACAGCAGTTGGTGGTGTTATCAAGCTGTGTGACTTCTGATCAGGACAGTACAGACAAAGCTGCTGTGAATAGTTTTTATTGTTGTTTTAAATCAGTTTTTATATATCAAGACACTGCATTTAGCCACACCCAAATATAAATAAACAACCTCGTTCTTTTTTGGGAAAGTTGAGCAAAAAGTCCATTTCTCTTTTTCTTGTCAGAAATATGAGCATAGATAATTTTTGTATTGATGCCTGACTGTGAAAGCAGGTATGAACAGCATGTTAGTCTCTGCTGAATGACTAGGTTGTGGCCCAAGTGCTTAAATATCTCCTTTATCTCATAAATTAATTATCTTAAAACCACAAGCTCCCCTTTTTTCTTTTTCCAGTGGCCATAAAATTAAATTACATAAATCCCTCTGAGCTCAGGTGTCTTGATATAGAAATTAAAAGGACTACAGCTGTTTTCAGATATGATGTGGTGGGTGCTGCGATCTGCTATCAAACTCATTCATTTCTATGCGTTGTGCAGCACAAGAATGTATCTGTGCTGCGCCGAGCTGAGCACATTGCAAGGTCACGTGCACTGTGCCAAAATTTTATAAAAAGCTTCATTTGGGCACAGCACCCTGTGACGACACCTCGGATTGTCCTGACAGACCTAACAGACCACAAAGAAAGTGGAGGCGAAGCTGATTTTGGCAAATCCGCACCCTGTTCTTCTTTGCTTCATCCTGTCTCCTTCCTCTCTCATCAGTACAACTAAAGCCGGAGCTTTTGCTGACATGTAGATAGATATACATTGTGCATCCAAGTCCACTGCTTGAAAATTTTCTAACCACCCTGTGAAAAGCTTTTTGTCACCTAGCAACTGGCGCCCAACATACTGCATATCACATCTTATCCAAATACGGCTTTAGTATGACTAAAATAATATAAAATTCCATTTCAACTTATTTATTTGTTGAGGAAAATGTAAGCAAAATACACATATAGCGTGTAGATATACCTCATTCTTTTTTATGTTGGAGAAAAACCTACTGACTGAATGATGACTTTTTCCAGTCCTGTAATGTTTTGAGAGCTTTAATCTAAGAGTACAACATCACTTTCAAGAACAGAATATGTCACTTACTTTTTAATTAAAATTTGACCTGAATCCTTTATTTAAACTACAGAACTTTGTAAAGTGATAACACCATCCATCATACTAGTCTTTATCATCATGGTGTATTATCAATAATGTATTGTATCTCTTAATGCTGAACCTCACTTCTTATATATTCAGCGGTGGACTGTCTCGGTCTGTGGCAGCTGCTGCCCTGCTTGTCTTCCAACTATCCACACCCTACCCACTGATGATTACCCAGATCAGATGTGTTCAGCCAATCAGAAGCTGAAAGGTAACAATTCACTTTGTCTTTCCTCACTCCACCTTCATCTAAAATGGTATCTTCAAGCTTCTGATTGGCTGAACACACCTGATCTGGGTAATCAGCAGTAGGTAGGGGATAGTTGGAAAACAAGCAGGGCAGCGGCACTTGAGGGCCAGGATTGCCCACCTCTGGTACCAGGCATGCCATTTTTGGAAGCAAGGTACTGTTCGCAAAGCTACCAAAACCTCACTACTGCATGCCATGTTACTTCTCAGTGGATATACTTTCATTTGGCTATCTTGACTGACTATGGTCTGTGGTAGGTGGAGGGGGCAGCATAACCATCAGCAACCAAGTTCAGTCAACCAATCGGCAGAAAAATGAATACACTGTGAATATGCATATCTAAAAACCAGTTAAAGATCCCAATTTTTTGTCCAGGTGACTAGAACAAAATGACAGGGGAAGTAAACAATTTAACTTAACAATTTATGCTAAATTTGAATTGTTAGAGTGATTTTATTTATTTATTTATTTTTTATTCTGAATGCTTCACCTCCTCATAAAAAGGTTTTGAAATTATAGGCTGATGTAGATGCACACTGATAATAGCTTAAAAATAAGTTATTTGTAGTTTTGCTTCATTTTTTTACTTTATATATTTTTTATTTTGTCTATATGTTAATATATTGTTGGGTTATGACATCAGCAATATGCAAATTAGCATGTGGTGTCATCTAATTGACTTAGTAACCTTTCCTTTGAAATAGCTGACAGCACTGATGTGCAGCTTCATTGTTGACTGAAAATGATGTCAGAGCACTTCATGCTTCAATCACTAATTGTTGATTAGGTAGGTACAGGTAGGTACTCTATTGATCCCATAGTGTGGAATTTCTGTGTTACAGCAGCAGTAGCGAACAACCAACATAACACCATAAGAACAGATACCACCATAAGAACAGAACTTCATAGAAACATGGGAAAGAACACAATGAGGACACAGCTGCTGTAACTTGCTGCCACTCCACGCAGCGCATGCATATGTAAGTATGTAGTAACAAAGAACACTTAGTCTTAAAATAAAAAGTTACATAAAGGCAACAAAGCATTAGGATCTATATGCACAAGGATTATATAAGTAGCGTCATCCGAACGTTACATTTTATACAGCACAAATAAGCAAAGCAAAGGCACCTAAAAACAGGGCAAAACAGCACTGGAGAGAATCAGGATTAGTGTTAAAGTTGACTTCCCACATCAAAAACACATGAAGAAAACTTCTAGTGTGAAAGCAGTGTCAGACTGAATAATAAAGCAGCAACATAACAATGATTCAGCTTGAATCCAACAGGTCCTCGGACCCAACTGACTATGAAGGCCGTTTGTCCCTACCCTGAGATACTATCAGTATAGGAGAGTTTCATTAATGAGCAGCCCTACTGGGAGAAGGTGATAACCCATAGATAAACTTAAAATTTTATGTTAAAAAATAAATAGTTAACCATTTATTATGTGACAGTGCTATGGTAAAGATTTCTTTAGGTTTAGGAATAGAAACAGGTTTAGGGAAAATCATTGTTTGGGTTTAAAATATGCACTTCACTGTGGTTAGAGGATGTTTGCTATCATTGTTACAACAATAAACATGTTAAGGTTACAGAATGGTCATATTCCAAAGAAACTATGTTGATTGTTAATGTGGGAGATAAAGAGCAGTTTAATGGTTAATGTTCTGTCAACACATCTATTCACTGCATCCACTTCCATATGAGAGACTTTGTTACTATGTACAATAATGTCCCCTGACTTCCACCCTTTGTTCTCGTCATAAATACAATGGCCATTAGAAGACTTTGTTGCTTCAACTTAAATATCGGGCATTTGCTGAAAAGACTGATGTGGTCTCATGGGACCGCTTAGATGTCATTTAACAATATAACCTACCTACGGGCTGTAACAAGCTGCTTGCACTAACAACCTATGGGGTCTTTTTTTTTTATCAGTCAACCTCCTTTTCAGCATCACTACAGTCAGGATCATCATCCTCTACCTGCTCCTTATCTTTGTCATCCTCACCATGATGATTTCTTTCTAATGGTCATTGGTATTGTACCCTCTAGTTCTTCATTTTACTTATTCATGCATACACACACACCACATGCACACACACACAGACACACTTCTCCTCCCTGCCATCAAGCCATTTACAGAGAGGTCATAACCCCAGTGAATGATGGGAATGCTGAGCTGGAACCTATCAACGCTGCCAATATGACCAACAGCACCCCCCACCCTCATGCACACACAGATCTGTCAGTATATGTGAGTAGTGATGGGGATTTATAAAGGCAGAAAGAGTGCGTGCACGTGTGTGTGTGCATTCTATCTAGCTGTCATGATCAATTTCTTTTGGAGAGGAGAAAGCTGATTTGTTCAGTAACCTCATGTGTCACCCTATGGTATATTGTGTTTGTGCACTTGTGTGTGTGGCTTTAGTTGCATGCTGCATTTGTGCAAGATACATATGTGCAGTTCAGTGTTTTGGCATCTGTGTATGTGCCTGCATGCAGATGTGAAAATACTCAAGCATTTCCTAAGATGGTGTTTCTGTGTCTATTTGTGTGTGTGCGTGTTGCTATGTTTCAAATCAGCAGAATCGCCACAGTAAAGATATTTTATCGTGTATTGTTTTAATTGACTATTTTAAGCAAAAGTCTAGGGTTTGGCATTAAAGGCTAAATGTTGATAACTGACATTCAAAAAGATTTTTTATGATGGTTTTGTACCTAAACCTTCCATCCATCCATCCATTTTCTTCCACTTATCCGGGGCCGGGTCGCGGGGGCAGCAGTCTAAGCAAAGATGCCCAGACCTCCCTCTCCC
>NW_018128259.1:102837-103645 GCF_001952655.1 Monopterus albus | reverse complement strand
TCATGACCATACCTAAACCTTAATTTTTTGAAACTTGTACATTTACAAGTAAGTTTGTAAACTTGGTGTCGAAAGCTTGCTTTTCAGTGTCCTCCTTGCTGGCTTCCTTTTTCAATCTATTGGACAAAAAAAAAACTCTGTGTGCATACTCATGGCCTTTTGACAAGTTTATTATGTTGAGTGTTTTTGTATACAGCACTTTGTGGGAAAGGGTGGGACAATAAACCTATGACTAATCTGGTTCCTCAAAGCCACTAAAACTGTCAGAATCGGCGCGTGTAATGCGGCCGAAAAGTGTTGTGAACTCAATTAAATGGCCAGACGAGGAAGTGTAACACAAAACCGTCTCTTTATTAAGAGAACTAAAACTAAACAAAAAACCATACAAGACACGGTGGAAACACAAAAACTCACGGTCGGTATCGGTCCCAGGTCAGAGCCAGCAAACACGTACATCCAGGGGAATCCAAAGTGTGTAGTCCGAAGGGAAAGTCTGATAAGCCGATACACATAAGCAGTCCGAGATAAGAGGGCAAGGCAGAACAGAGTAATCCAATAAAACAGTCCGAGTCAGAAACACAAATACCAAAAAGAAAATATAGTGCTGGAAAGTCAAAAAACAAGACTACCACAGGGACCACAAAACAGACAAGGGGAACCCGGACCAAACAGGCAAAAGAACAAAAATAGAAAAAAACCACTCGAAAAACAAAGTCCTAGTCAATGGGGTGAGTCCGGGGAGGCCGCTCGGGAGGGCGGCCCCGATGCCAGGCAGGAGTCTGGGGAGGCCGCTCGGGAGGGCAGCCCC
>NW_018128259.1:96144-101471 GCF_001952655.1 Monopterus albus | reverse complement strand
GGCCCCGGGTGACGATCTCGTCCTGGTCCGCCGTTTCCCTGGGCCCCCAGGGCATATAGCCCACCGGGTTCCCTCGAAGGGAGAGGAGAGTGGATCGGCCATCTGGGCTTTTAATTCAGAAAAAATGTCCTGGTGCACATAATAACGAAGCAGGTGAAACTAATGTGAGTGATTAAGAACGTAAAAAGACCGAAACTAAGGTGAAACAAAAACAGGAAGTAATGTCAAAATAAAAGCCGGACAGGAAGCAACGGAACCGAATCGTGACAAAAACAAATTCAGTTGTCTGCATTAACTGCTTTAGTTTATCATATTGCAGTGCTGTTGAGCTGATGAGGTCATTGAGAATCACTGACCTGACACCAAATCCACCTGCAATAATTACACATAGGTGCATATATTGTATTAGATGCTTCCTCGGGCCATGATTGTAAAAATATAATTTATGACCGAAGAATGTGTAAATGTCTCTGCTGACCCTCACAAACAATTCATTTTACCTTATTTATACTAGTCTTTGTGAGGGTCTGTGTTTCTGGTCTATGTGACTTTTTTTCAGATTTTTTTTTATGTTCCCTCAGTCAGTACTGGATAATAACATTATTACCAAAACGAACAGTTTAAAACACTAGAAAAATTGAACCTAAATCACAATAAATCTCCTATGTCATCTAAGTTTGTCCTCCTAAGTATAGTAATACCATTTTGTGGGTGTTTGTATTTGTTGTGACAGCAGAAGCTTAGACACATCCAAGAAGTGAGGAGCAGGAGGTTTTAGGTTACACTGAGGGGAACGGTCCACCCTGCCATCCTGTCATCCCACCCACATCCCCACACTGTTTCTGAGCTAGGCCAGATCTGGGGCCCTTGTGTTACAACAGATGGGCCTCTCACAAAAGGACACGTCAGCCCGCCAAGCCGGTCCCCTGTACACCCGATTAAATCTCAATAGCAACATTACAATTGATACACTGAATCTATAGTGATTCAATTAGTGAAGGACAGCATGAGGAAAAGACAGGGTGATATAGCGGGAAACAATGAGTGGGGTGGTTAGAAAGTCATTTACCTGGTGTTAGTCTAGCTGGGGGGAATGAGGGCCAGACAGCCACATGCTCATGTTTGGTGGGTTAATGTGCTCTGGTCTTGTGACAGATCTATATCAAAGAGAACTGAAGGTGGATGATGTGAGAACTCATTGAAGACCCTCAGACTGACTGACTAATGGCTACTTCATGCTTGTCTGTGAATGAGATCCATATGAATGCACACACATCATACTCTGCTGTGGGGAGCCCCTGGCAGCTGCAGGGGCTCCCCACAGTGTCAAAGTTTGACCTCTGTTGATTTTTTTAACCATATTTAATCTCACTATTATATGTGTGGAATTTTCTGACTGATAAACACTGATAAAGTGTGGGGACTAACAAGAGAAACAAGAGACTTTTTTAAGTGATCAAAAGCAACACTGCACAGGTCAAGATATTCTGACTTAAGTTCACATAGTCTTTTGGGTAAAAAACTTAGAATAATATTCATTCTGTTGCTTTGCATCTTGTCATTATGAGGGAATGTCTTCTTTTGGTATATTTCTGGAGAATGTGGGTCAGCAAAGCTGTTGGGACAAATTTAAGTGCAACACCCTCACGGGTAGGATGGTTTACAAGGAGCTGTCTCTAATTCTTTTTAGAAAAGTAACAAAAATGTAGTTAAACATAATAACTTACATTACTTTGGAGTAATTAAATTATTACTTTTTTCAGGGTAACTAGTTATCTGTAACCTATTACATTTCAAAACCCACCTTCCAGATAGGAATCATAATCACACAACCACTAGAGGTTGTTGTCAGTTAAAGATGAATATAAACATAAGGATAGTTTTTTGAACAAAGAATGGATGCTGTTTTTTAAAAGTTGTAGGGGGGAGATACAGCATGGATTTGTACTAATTTGGTACGAAGGCTTATGCTGGCCATGTTTTATGTTACAAACACATAGTTTGAATGTTTAGAAGTAAAAATGAATCTTTTCATCTTCATTTTAGTTTATAAATAAAGCAACTTTAACTGAACAACTGCCTGCCTGACAGATGGGTGTAGTGAATGGCTGACTTACTGGCAAACCATTGGACTGACAGACAGACTAACTGACTGATTCACCCATTTACTAAATGACTGGCACTCACTAACATACAGACTGGCCCAGTGAGAGATTGCCAGGGGCAAACAGAAAAAGGTGTTCAGCTGTGTGCTCAAGAGTTTGTGTGTGTGTGTGTGTGTGTGTGCGTATATTTGACAGGGGGGTTGGATTCAATGGGACAGACAAGCGTCTGTCTGTGATTAAGAATAAATAAGCCAATAAATATTCAATCAGGACAAAAAGGCATGATTAAAAAGGCTGGGAGGCTGTGATGGGGTGAGGTCAGCCTCGTCCTCGGTTGGCAAATATGTGGAAGACAGAAATCACACAAGCATTTCTTCTTGAGGTCCTCATTTTATAATAATATACTAAATATGTTGTTTCATTTAAATGTTATAATGCATTAAATATTCAATGATTTACAGAGACCTTTGGTACAAATGTAAATATTGTTACACTTGAATTTCAAGGATGCCATTCAGTATTTGCATAAATTCACATTTGTACACCTGCTCACACAAAACAGACAGTACACACACAGAAATATCCATCCATTAGGTATAGTTTCTCCTTCAGAGGGCCCCAGTGGGAGAATGGAGAGGTGCTTTAACAGACTGATGAAGCCAGCATTGTTACATATCTCATGTCTGAAAAGGGCTATAGAGACAGACAACCACTCACATTCACCCCATGGACAATTTCAGGTCACCAATCAACCTAACCTGCATGTCTTTGGACTGTGGGAGGAAGCCAGAGTAGCCGGAGGGTCTGCAGACATAGGGAGAACATGCATGTTCCACACAGACAGGCCCCATTCGGTCCAAAGGTTCAAAACCAGAACCTTTTTTGCTGTGATTTTGTAGTAATGTTTAATTGGCAGAAATTAAATTACATTCTTAGTATAGTCATCACATGGAGTCACCATTTTACATTCTACTGAGACAGCTGCTACAGTCTGAGAAAGTTGCCCTATCACTCTTTCATCCCCTATTCACCACCTCTACACATAAAATGTTTAAGGTGATTTTTATTAAATACGGTGGTGTTTCATTTAGATTTGGAGGTTCTGATTTGTTCCCTTATAGTTTGCAATGCAAACATCTGTATTTTATATTAGCTGAGTTTGGAAAAAACACATATGCCCAATGCAGCCCAAAAAACAGTGCTTCCCAGTAACATTCATGCACTGTGGTTGGACCTCTTCTGTGTTGTATTTGTTTTCCCCTGTGTTTCTCTCTTCTCTGTTCTTTCTCTCTCTCATTCCATGCTGGCTGGTGGCTGTGATGTCATTTGGACTCCTCCCTCCACTCCGGCAGCAGACTCACCTGTCTAACATTCAGTAGTGATGTGTCATA
This sequence comes from Monopterus albus, assembly GCF_001952655.1. Classification (NCBI taxonomy): domain Eukaryota; kingdom Metazoa; phylum Chordata; class Actinopteri; order Synbranchiformes; family Synbranchidae; genus Monopterus; species Monopterus albus. The sequence continues at coordinate 97,975 of NW_018128259.1, read as the reverse complement.
CCACTTCCTTTCCTTTCCAATCTGATACCAAATAAAATCCAGGCTGATATCACTGATACCAATACCAATACTACAAGTGGTGAGGGAAAGGGGGGTCCTGACAACAGAGACAGATGGCGAAGAGAAGATATAAGTTGTATTTATAAAGAATGCTTTTATTATCAACAAATGCTGCCCACCCTGAACACATTACTATGAAGGGATGTTTCTGTAGCCCAGATTTTGAAGTGTAGCTGTGGGACAACATCCATACTACAAACCAAAAAAGCTTTCATATGCCATCAAGCTTGAGCAACTGTTACAAAGCTAGTTTTACTTATTCTGATTCTCTGTGGCTCGTGCATTTACGGAGCCGTAGCTCACATATGACTATGACAGAAGGAAAGAGAGGTAGTTTCTATCAACTGGGTAGACTGTCCTGGTGATACTTTATATTGTGACCCCTGTTGATGATAAAATCTACATTGGGCTGCTCCAAATAACTGAGTTTAGATATTAGTCTTTTATTATAAGAATCGATCCTAGAACAGGAAATGTTGGGATCGGAAGTATTGATAATTCAGGACCAATCCTCACATCACCAGGATTCAGTAATCATCAGTGACAGCATCTGGTTTAAATTCCACTCATCACCAGATTGTTCCGTTCACTACCTGTGGTGAAGACTTGTTCAGACGTCCAGACAAAGTTCTTTGTTTCTTTGATTTCACCTCATACCAGTTTTCCTGTGTTTATATTCTTGTTTGGAGTTGTTGCTGCATCCAGCCTGATCCTTGGGATGTCTACATCATTTGCTGCACATGCTGCTACATGGCCTATGCTTGCTTGGTGCTGTTATACTATCCACTCAGCTGAAGACAGCTCCTTTGTTCCACACCTGCTTAACACACTCACCTGGAGTCTGCAACCTTGTCCAGCTGCTGCCCCAGTTTCACCAAACCAACCCATACAAGTCTAAGGGAGAGTTACTCATTCCCTCTGCGTTTCCACTGCGTCCTCTCTTCCAGATGCACCTACCTGCCCTTTCTCCTGCCTTGGCAGCTCACAGCAATCTTTCCATTCAGGACAGTCTGTACATTATCAGTGCTCTCTCTTCTTTCATTCCTCTGCAATTCCAACTACATGTGCATTAAATACGGTGAAAATTTGTTTTGTCTCTGAGTCTGCTTTTGAGTCTTTTTGTGTAAACTATAACATGCAGTGCATGAGGCCCATCCATGACATGGCCCATCTTAATCCATGGATGGATGGATGAAACATTGAGACAAATAGAGCATTGAAAATCCATATTGCATAAAACTAGTATCTAAAAATATCCACTCATTTGATTAATTGAAATTGGCTCATGGCTTCTTGATGGTTATTCTGAAAGTCTGAGTATGCTTAAATGAATATAATAAGATAATGGTGATACTGTATGTATCCTATAAGTGCCAACTATCATGATACTGTATGTATCCTATAAGTGCCATACATCTTGATATGAGCACATAAATATTTAAACACATACTGTTTAGTCAGAATTTAGTATATACAGTAAGTACAAGTGAAACATGAAACTTGTGTATGTATTCGATTTCTTCAACAAGTCCTTGAGATTAAACAAAAAAGTGTGTCATTTGTACAGTAACTGTACTTTAGAGCATAAAAATATTTCCTCCTGGACTTTACCTGTAATAATGTAACCTACCTTTCTTCTTTCCTCCTACCATAATTACCATAATTAATATGGTTACCTCCATCCATCCATTTTCCTCCGCTTATCCGGAACCGGGTCACGGGGGCAGCAGTCTAAGCAAAGATGCCCAGACTTCCCTCTCGCCAGACACTC
>NW_018128259.1:94854-95315 GCF_001952655.1 Monopterus albus | reverse complement strand
AGGCCGGGCGACGTCACGGTCCTTGTTTTTAATCTATTCATAAAGGGCTTTTGAACCACTCTTAGTCTGACCCGCCACCCAGGACCTGTTTGCCTTGGGAGACCCTACCAGGGGCAATTTATGCCTGTAAAAGGTTCTGGAATGTAATGATAGACATGTTGCTTTCCATCAATAGTAGCAGCATTATACATTCACTTAACTTATTATGTGTTGTTTTATTTTTCGGGTGAATATTGAATGGGGGGAAAGTCCCTAGTCTAATGCAAAACTATACTCTAAAAAGTTGGCAGTGAAATTTTTGTAAATTTTAATGACCAGCAGAAAAAAGAGCAGCTTCTGCAAATGGGTGCACTGTATGAACTTCATGTGTATAATCAACTGATCATTCTCTGGTCATTTATTTAGTAAAAACTGAAAAAGCTAAAAGTCGGTGGTCATTAAATCCTTTAAGCTAATTCCTG
>NW_018128259.1:90093-94838 GCF_001952655.1 Monopterus albus | reverse complement strand
AGTTGAACAGTGCTGCTTTAATAAGAGGCATAAACAAACTTCTTCATGAGTGTACAGCTCATATATGTACATGCAGACTTTTATGATTTTCCACTAACTGATAGAGAAGCACTAGACACAAGGGAGCATGAGGTGTTTCCTTATTCCATCCAGTCTGTCACAGGGCTGACTCCTACAGTCAAATTAGAATCACCAATCATCCTAAGATGTATGTCTTTGGCCTGTGGGAGGAAGCTGGAGTACTTGCACAGGGAGAACATGCAAACTACACAGAAAGGGACTAGGTTAGCTGGGAACCTGGAACCTTCTTGCTGTGAGACAACAGCGCTAGCCACTGCGCCACCATGCTGCCCGACTGTGACATATCTACATATACACATATACTGTACACTACATATGGTTCTTCACTAGTATACCTGTGTTCATGTCGCAAAAACATTTTGCAAATACTGCCAGATTAAGGCAATACTAGCCCCATTAGACTGACACAATCCTGGATACATGTCGCTGAAAAGGTCAGGACTATGACTGTCCACTACACTTTAACTGAGTAAACAAATGAAATGCACATATGCAAAACCTTGCATATGCATGCATATGCAACACTTAGTAACTACCCTTAAAGTCTTTTCTCTTGAAAAGTAAAACATGATATTTGAAAAACCCCTCCAGTAAAGCACAGAGTATTTGGCATTTTGCCATCTTCTTCTTGTGAGCAAAGCAGCTGTTTCCTCAATACTGCCCCTGGTGGTCGAGGGGATACCCATTTCAATTAGTCCAGCGACACTGACAGACCAACCACCGGCTGACACAGTTAAACCTGCCTAGGACCATTAAAAACAATGGTCTTCCACTTTGAGTATGACTTTTGTTTACATGATCGAGATGCTACAATAGTATATTATTTTATTTTATTTTATTTAATAAAAGGACTGCTTGGTTGTTTTTGTTTTATTTTGTGTTTGTTTTGCAGTTATATTAACAGTTCAGTCATTCAGTTCCAATGACTATTCATGCTAATCCTTTGTGCTTGCTTATGTTATTGTCAGGTCTACGCGGTGCCACCTGCCTCTTTTTCTCTTTTCTCTCCCTCTTCCTCTCTCTTTCTGGTTCTCTGTCGCAGGTCCCAGCACCCAGGAGGTGCACAGCTGAAGCGCATTGCTTGATCAGTGACTCCCAGGGTGTGACACAGCTGAGGCGCATATCAGATGATCACTGTCCCTACCAACAACACAGCATCACTGGCCAAGAAGGTTCAAACAGACCTCTACTTCCTCCGCAAACTGAGGAGAGCTAGTGCCCCGCCTCCCTATGGAGGCTGTACTGCCTCCTGCAGAAGGACTCTGCAATGCATAGTGAATACAGCCAGTAAGATCATAGGTGCCCCCCTGCCTTCCCTCACGGACATTTTTTAACACCCGCCTCACCCACAGAGCCATCAGCATTGCTGATGACACCTCCCACCCCTCATACTCCCACTTCAGACTCCTTCCTTCAGGGAAAAGGTATCGGAGTCTCCAGGCCCACTTCACCAGGCTGTGAGGATGCTGAACGCCGTCCATTACGTCCCCTTCTGTGCCCCTGGACCGCAACTCACCGCAGAACAGACAAAGACTACCTCTGCTGTTTTGCACCTTTTTGTTATATTATATGTAAATCTGCTGCTGGCTGTTTTTTACCATCATATCTGCTGCTGTTGGTCATTTGCAGTACTGTCCATATACATCTCATATGCTGTCATGCAACTCATCACCAATGCCCTGGTGATGACAATCTTTCTGTTATTGCACTACTGTCACTGACTATACATGGTTTTTTAGAGTCATTGCCTATTGGTTGTATTGTTTTTACCTTAATTGCTTTAATCCTGTTTCTTATCCTATTTTTTATTCTACTTTTATTCTATTTAAGTTCCTAAATGGCATGGCACTCATTACTAAGAGAGAGAGGAATGGTATTTCAATTTTCTGTATGTCCTGCACATATAGTGAATTGACAGTAAAAATCTTTGAACCTTTGAGTCTACTTAAAACGCTGTCAGAGGATTTTTCATTGCCAGATCATTGAGGTTGAGGTCCATGTTTGATGCAGCCACGCATGTTACTCTGTCTATGCTGCGCTTTGTTCTAGCCCCACGGCAACTCCTCAGACCCGTGCAATACTTCTGTCACGTTCCCACTGCATTCACCTACCTGTCAACTGTGGACTCTCCTGCCTACTCACCTGTCTGTCCTGGTCCTCTGATCCTCCTGGTTCCTGCTGCTCTCCTGCCTACTTACCTGCCTGTCCTGGTCCTTTCAGCCTCTACTGCTTAGTACTGGTCGGACCACATCAACCCCATTGACTTTGTCTTCCTCCATCTGCTTATTTAGTGTTCTTGTGCAGCGTGTTGATACTCTGACTTAACACTGAATTAAACTGTAGTCAATGCAGAGGTCGTAGCAAGATCAAAACATTTACTGTCCACTCTTCATATAACATCACGGTAAAAAGGCATTGTTTCTATCACGTTTCCTAACAGATGAAAATGAATACATATGTAATTATTAACCTGGCCCTTCACCAAAATAGATAACAACAACTTCAACAAATAATTAGCTAAACAAATGCCTTAGAGGCAACACACTCCCCGCCTGACCTATGTGAGGTCATTAAGAACATGGGAATACAAACTCTGTTTTTACTTCAGTCATTAGGTAAAAGTAGAACAACTTCTCCTACAGGTCTCAGGAAGGTCTTTGGATTTCCTTGGTCAGTTATCTTCAACTCAACCTTCCTGACATGTCCATCATTTCCAGGGAATGTGGCAGTAATTCTGGCCATTGGCCAGCAGTTGCGGGCAGTCTGCTTGTCCCTGAGTAGAACCAGATCTCCAACTTGAAGGTTTCTGCGAACTGCCGTCCATTTCTGTCTTAGTTGCAATAAGTGTAAGTACTCCTTTCTCCAGCGGGTCCAAAACTGGTTTGCAAGGGCCTGAACTTGTCTCCATTGCTTAGTGTACAAGTCCTTGTCTGAGAAATTCCCAAGAGGAGGAGAAACTCCCACTTTCTGTGTGAGGAGCATTGATGGTGAGAGAATGAAGGGGTTCTCTTAATCTGAAGACACAGGAGTAAGTGGCCGTGCATGTACTGTATAATGGCTGTAACCTCTGCCATCAGGGTGCACAGTACTTCATGAGTTAGTTGTGTGTTCTGCTGTAGGAGCATTGAGTCAAGGATTCTTCTGGCAATGCCAATCATTCTCTCCCAGGAGCCTCCCATATGAGAGGCGTGTGGTGGGTTGAATTCCCAGGTGCATCCTTGCTCACTGAGGTACCTTTGCATAGTTTTGTCCATACCAAGCTCCTTGCTCGTGCCAATGAAATTGGTGCCACAGTCAGATTTTAGCTGTTTTGCAGGGCCTCGAAGTGCGAAGAAGCGTCTGAGTGCGTTAATGCAACTAGATGTGTCCATGGACTCTATGACCTCGATGTGGACTGCTCGTGAACTCATACAGCTGAACATAATGGCCCACCTCTTGCTTTCTGCTTGTCCTCCCCTGGTGCGTCTGGTAGTAACGGACCATGGACCAAAGACATCAAGTCCCACATACGTAAAGGGAGGGCAGACTTTGAGGCGTTCAGGTGGAAGATCTGCCATGCGTTGTTCTTGCTGTTTCCCACGCAATTTGCGGCAGGTCACACATTTGTGGAGTACTGAATTGATAAGTTGTTTGCCTCCCAAAATCCACAGACCAGCAGCCCTGATAGCACCTTCTGTCAGGTGTCGACCTTGGTGTTTCACCCTTTCATGGTGATAGCGTGTAAGCAGTAGGGAGATGTGGCTGTCTTTTGGTAAGATTATTGGGTTCTTTTCCACAGGGGTGAGGTTGGAGTACTTAAGTCGACCTCCAACAACGATAAGGTTGCTCTCCAGGGTTGGATTGAGCTTCCCCAAAGGGCTGCTGATGGGTATTGATTTGTTAGTTCCAAGGGCTGAAAGTTCCTTTGCAAAGGCTGACTGTTGGGCCACTTTTAGGATAACATCCTTGGCTTGATCCAATTCATCTGGACTGCGAGGTGAGTCACATTTGTGCCATCCTTTGCATTTGCAATTTTGAACTGAGTGGTTGTATGACTTGGCAATGTGGACAAGGAATGCTACCCCTCTTACTAACGAGGTGAAGGTGGAGAAGCGTCGGAAGCGGTCAGGTGTTAGTACTGAACTGTCTGAGAAAGTGGCATAAGTCTGTATCTCTGGTTGGATTTCTGCAACCTTTTCAGGTTCAATTAGCTCAAACGTCTGCTTCGTTTGTGTTTCCTCTACAGGCGGTTTACTCAGAAATAAGGGTCCAGTGAACCATGATGTCTGTGCAAGATGAGATGCAGGTAAGGATCTTGATGCATGGTCTGCAGGGTTCTCCTCTGTGTGTACATAGTGCCATTGTTCAGGCTTTGATGACAAGCGGATGCGTTGGACTCTGTTGTGGACATACAAATAGAATCGCTTAGATTCGTTGCAGATGTAGCCCAGTACTACCTTGCTGTCTGTGTAAAACTTGATGGCATGCAGGTCCAGGTCGAGTTCATCTTGTATGAGGTCTGCCATTTCTACTGCTAAGACAGCTGCGCATAGTTCGAGTCTTGGGATTGTTGGCACAGACTGAGGTGCAAGCTTTGCTTTTCCCATGATGAATCCCACTTCTGCCTGACCATCATCTCGTACTGCCCTCAAGTATGCTACTGCACCAATGGCCTTGGTTGATGC
>NW_018128259.1:87354-89523 GCF_001952655.1 Monopterus albus | reverse complement strand
CTTTCCCATGCTTTGCTTAAGGCCATTTTGGGGTTGTTGACATAGACTGCGCGGATGCATTTCGTCAGGTCACTAGAGTCCTTTCCCAGCCATTTTGTCATAAGGTCTAATTCTTGAGTCGCTGTGAGCTGAAGTCCCTCAGTTGCACTAGTGAATGAGGAATACCATGCACGGTAATTCTCTGGTTTATCATCAAACTGATACAGCCCTGAGTTGACAAGATCTCTTCGTGCCAGATACTGTGCCACAGGTTCTGCTCCAGGTGGTGTGGTGGCTGGAAGAATGTATTGAGGTGTGCATGGCTGAGTATGTACATTCATACTGGGGTTCATTACCTTTTCACCAACTTTTAGTGAACCAGGTGAGTTGTCACTTGTGCAGGCCTTCAGTTTGTAAGCAGGGGCCATTTGGGAGTCCTCCTCGACAGGTGGGCGTGACATAACACTGTTACATTGTAATTCTGCTTTAGGTGGAATACCAACAGGTGTGTATGAAGATGAAGACTGCTTTTGCATGTCGATTTGTGATTGGACATATTCACTTGTGCGTCTAATCTTTTCTGACACAGATTTTCCAGTCTCATCTAGAACCTGTAGTCCTTCTTCATTTTCCAGCACCTCTGCTTCTGCCATAGCTGCATCTGCTTTTCTCTTTAGGTTTAACACTTCTAGTTCTATGTCTATTCTGGCCTTTTCTAACTGGTTTTCTGCCTCTTTGGCAGCCCTTGGACCTTGTGTTCAGCCTCTTTGCTGGCATATGATGCACGTACTCTGGCAGCTTCTGCTCTAGCTCGAGCAATGGCAGCAGTACTTGCTGATGATGATGATGTCTCGCCACTCTTGGCGCTTAATACAGATGACTTGGAGCTTGATCTTGTAGCCATTATACCACTTGTGGAAACATCTGATAATTTTGCCTTTTTACTTTAGTGTTCTTGTGCAGCATGTTGATAACCCTGAATTAACACCGAGTTAAACCGTAGTCAATGAAGAGGTCGTAGCAAGATCAAAACATTTACTGTCCACTCTTCATATAACATCACGGTAAAAAGGCATTGTTTCTATCACGTTTCCTAACAGATGAAAATGAATACACATGACGCAAACAAGAGCCTAACGTCCGCAATCTTTCTTACTAACGTGAAATCGCTAAAACGGAAGTGACGTCATCACCCGGTGCCAAACAGTAAATAGATTTAGCGTTATCATTTCTTTTTACATATGTAATTATTAACCTGGCCCTTCACCAAAATAGATAACAACAACTTCAACAAATAATTAGTTAAACAAATGCCTTAGAGACAACACAGCTTACATTCTGTAATAAAGACTCTTTTCTGCTAGCACTATGAGTTTGCACCCTGAGTTCTCATTCTCTTTCTCTCTCTCACCTCCTGGTGAGAGACCCCAACCATAACAGTCATAGCTGGCTGCTTTTATTTTAATAAAGAGAGCAGGAGAACTTTAAGTTAAAAGAAAAATCTTACAAAAATGCTGATTTCTTATTTAGTAAAGGGCCTTTTTTCATCTGTTTTTCTCCATTTTGTACTATTGTAATAAATATTGTGCCATGGGTTTTTGGTATCATTACATTCATTACATCCCTATGGTGGTTGTGGTTAAGGTTAGGGTAAGTCTCCAGGAAATTAATGCAACTCGGTGTAATGTCCCCTGAAATCATGGAAACACATATAGGTGTGTGCATGTGTGTGTGTGTGTGTGTGTGTGTGTGTGTGTGTGAAGAATCGGTCCTCATGGCTGGTGCGCATTAGTCAAATAATACTCTCCACAGTGGCAGTATTGGCAGGCCTGTGCCGATAGGACACAGAGGCAGACAGTAAGATGTATGTACTACACTTCCACACAAACACACTATAATGGATTGCAGTGTGTCTTTATCGGGTGTTTCAGCAAATGTTCAGTCATGTATTGTGAAGAGGGATATCAGCTGACTTCATATGTGTGTGGGTCTGTGTTTTTGCATGTCAGCTAAAGGCCATACCCGAATTTTGTCACACAACACACTGTTGTGCATGTGCGTGATTAATAATATGTGTGACAAGTGCTGTCTGTCTGGTATGCCAGGCACATCAGGCTTGCTTAGCAATTGCTCAGCCCCAATAGAGATGGCTTATCAGTAAAGGTACATATGGAAGAACAGTTTCCCTAC
>NW_018128259.1:71403-87328 GCF_001952655.1 Monopterus albus | reverse complement strand
AGGAATCCTTATCAGGTAGCCCTTGTCTTCCCCTCAATTCTCTGCCTCTCCTCTCCTTCCTTTTCTATCTCTGTCTTGTCTTGGAGATATGCTAATTGTTGAGTAAGTATATCCTGTCAAATAATTACCATATATTAGGCTCTACTCATCTTGGCATAATTTCCCCTTCAATACTTTGGTGAAAAGCAACTGAGTATATTTATGCAAGTACTGTACTTAAGATCCTTAACAGAACACAAGGGTTAAATACAATTGAGGTGTCTGTACTTTACTTGAGTATTGCTAATTTTTTCTACTTCATACTTTGACTTCACTGCCTTTTAGAGGTACATATTGTAATTTCTACTCCACTATATTTAGTTACTAGTTACTTTTCAGAATCAGATGAATAAACCAAAATATAGTATAATTATAATAGATAATTATATTGAACCTCAGTGGGAAATTCACAAGGTACCCAGCAGTAATTCAAATTATAAACATATAAGGTAGTTAAAATTAGCTTCACCTTTATCAGCTGCAATATTAAATTTAGAATAATCCATCAATAATTATAATCCTATATCCTATGATTATTATAATAATAATAATAATTATAATATAATATTAGATTGTTAAATTAAATGGAGATAATGTTCAGGAGCGGGACCTAACCTGCTTTCTGTTTTCACACTCTCAAACCTCCATACTCCCTCTTCTGCTTTTCGTTACCCCCCTTTTCTTAATCTTTTCCCCTCTTTTCCTCTATCTCTGCTGGAGGTCTGCCAGTGGCCCTGAGCAGTGAACAATTTTTGAGAACCCGATCCAGCACACCATCTGGGCCAGGAGCTTTCATAACATTTATGGAATTGAAACAGTGTCTCACCTCATTGCTGCTCACACTGATAGCAGGGCCATCTGAAAAAAAAGGCTCTATGACGACTTCTGTTGTAACTGTTGAAATGGGCAAAAAAGTGATTTACCGTCTCCGCTAAAAATACATTGGTGTTGTAATTGCAAATTAGCGAGGAGCTTTTGTAGTTCGTGATGGTCCAGACACCCTATCTGTCATGAGCCGGCTGAACTATGAAAGTCAGTTTCAATCTTCTGTTTATATACATTTTTTTGCAGAATTGATGCCTTCCTTTAATTCAGACCTAGCATTGCAGTAGGCAGTAGTATCCCCAGACCTAAAAGTTGCATCTCTGGTTTTCATCAGAGATCTGACTTCTGCAGTCATTGGCTTTTGTTAGGAAATACTCAAATTGGCTTTAATGTTGTTACATTGTCCATACAAAGGTTTATGTAATCCAGCGCTGTAGCTGTGTACTTCTCTAAAGTAGTCATGCTGCTGGGGCATCCTGATAAGCAAATACAGACCAGTGTGTGGATTCCAAACAGTCCTGTAATTTGCAGATGGAGTTTTGCTTGGTATTAAAAACCAGTGATCATTTTTGGATTCTTCTAAAAAAAAGTAAATGCACAGTTTAAAGTGCACCAGCAATCAAACTCTGACAGAGCAGGTTATGTTCACAATGGCTACCTGTTGACATAAACAATATAAGTAAATCTTCAAAAACATTTCCCTAAATGGGAAATGAGAGAAGAGAGGGGTCCACTAATCATACCGTATCAGTTCAAAACAGGTGAGTTATACTGTACAGGGCATAATGTTTGCACGTTTATTAAAAAAAAAAAACAACACTTTTTGTTTGTTTCAACAACTGTGGAATTTTACTCTATATTTCCAAAAGAATACAACATATCAGAATTCAGAAAAACACACAATCAGAACTCCAGGTATTGCAATAGTATAGTGCCTACACACAACAACCTACAGTACAAATACAGTATAAACAGTCATATGTGAGTGTGTGTTTGCATGTATATTGAATGGATCTGTTGTCCAGATGACACTAAAATGACATTGTAATCTACTGTACATGACTGACAAATGCTCAGTGTCATTAAAGCCAGGGGAGGCTCTCCATCACATTCAGTGTAGTTTTACATCAGAGAGCAATGAACCTTGCTAGGAGATGCCACAGCTGAGGATTTTGAAGATACTCTGTACATGTTTAAATATGACTATTAAAGTCTTTAAGCACACTGATGCCTGTGATTCAAAAGATGTTTGGATTATGAACTTCAAAATTAATTAAGGAATACACATGCGTATGTTTGCTTGTCCATAAGCACTTGTGTACACGTAAGTACAGTATGTATGTGTGTCAATGTGTGTGCGACAGCAATGGCACCCTCCCTGAGAGCCAGTGCTCTCCAAAGATGCATCCATCCCTATGGTCTTTTGTGTTGGAAAAGCATCCAAGGTCAGCAGCTGAAAGAGCTCTTTGTGTGTGTGTGTGCTGCTGGGAAGGGGGGGGGTCGGGTGCAGTTTGGCCTCACTTGGCACACCTTCAAAGGTAATTTCAGGGTTAAGACTTGATTTTAAGGGTCAGGTTAGAATTTAAGTTAGGGTTGGCGCATTTAGTTATGATGGTTGGAATTAGAGTAAGAGATTAAGGAATGCTTTATGTGAATGAGTGTCCTCTCAATAGATATAAGCATGTGTGTTTGTGTGTGTGTGTACTTTGCCACTCTGTAGTAACAGGATCCTTGGCCTATTAATTGACCTGACAATGATAAAGGGAATGGATGTGGATGCTATTTGTCTCTAATGCAGCCACACTCATATTAGGCCAAAGATAAATGGATATTGCTTTCCCTCTTGAGGTACTCTAATTTTTTTTTTAAAACCCCTCTGAGGATGTGTGTGGACCCTGTGTATGAAACATATGTTTATGTTCTATGTTTTTACTGTATGTGAGCTGATTTCATGTGTATATGTGAATATGGGTATATGTGTGTTTGTATGTATTTTTTTAAGTTATACTACTATTTGAATTATGGTATTTGTTGTGCAGTATACAGGCTTGTAATAAGTAGTGTAGTGGTATCTGTATATATACAATGCCTGTGTATGTATTTGCATATGCATATTTTTTATGTTTAAGTATGCTGAAAAAGAAATGTTAATATTAAAAATATGCAGAAATAGCTGCCTCTTATATAAACATGTGTGAGCCTGTGCATGTGTGTGTGTGTGTGTGTGTGTGTGTGTGTGTGTGTGTGTGCTCACATATACATGGCTTGAGCATTATCTGACATAAAGCCATGATAAGAGAATGTCTGGCTTTGAATTAGCCTCTGCTCCTCCTGTGTGTTTGACTGAGTGTGTCAAAAAGGGATAAGGAGCCAGGGATGAAGGAGAGGACGGTCAACACCTGGCTGTACGTGAGGTCAAATGTCAAGGAGAGATTGAAGCCTGAGGCAGATTGCTGGGTGATGAGTGGGAAAGCGTGAAGGATGTGAGTGGGGGAAACAGCCTTTATTCTCTTCCAAAATAGACTATTGTTAATGCTATATGTGACACATGACCTTATAACACACACACACAGACAAACCCCTATGCACATGCACAATTTGATAATTTCTGAGGCGCTGACAGAGTGATTGGGTTTCAGCTTTATTCTAACCTAGAAAGGCATCTCTTTCATATTCTCTGTGTATGTTTATCAGGTTTTATATATGTCAACATACATTTCAGTCATCTTCTTTTGCAGTGAACTTGAAAACAGGGATGTCTGGGCTGCCCAGCTGGACTTACACCCACCGTGACCTGGCCTTGGATAAGCAGAAGGTAATGGATGGATGGTTGGATGGATGATGGATAGATGGATAGATGGATGGGAATACAATAGAAATACATTAGAAAGGCATCTGAATCAACAGACATCAACAAACCAACCAACCAAAAACTTTTAAGAAGGTTTTGGGGTATTAGTATTATTTGTATTAGTGTTGTTTAATATATAGATCAGAGCAGTATGTTGTAGCCAAAAAATAAAAGAAAAAATGTGCAGTTTCATAAATGCTGTACTTTGAAATTGGCCTATAATTCCCCCTATATAACACCCCAATAACAACAAGAAAGTTGAAATTCTAGTACTTTTGTGTAGCATCACAGTGCACAGCAAAAATCTACACTCCTACCACACTACTACTTATCAGCATAAGAAATTCTTTCATCTATTCATGTTTGATTGAATGAAGTACTGATTTTTCATTCTTTTACAGTGATCAGCATTCTGCCAGTTCTGCTGTGTGAACAGTAAACTGTAGTGTTTGTGATGACTTTGATTTTGGTATTTTTTGACCATTATTTATTGATAAACCTTTCTCCATTTGTCCATATGTACTTGCATCGAGGTAGAGATTTTCAGAAACAAGGATGATAATGGCACAGGGAATTATTTATTAAGGTTAGAATTTGATGTGGTTTTGAGTCATTAGAGGGTCTAACAACCATTCAGTCATTCTTTTGTCCTGAAGATTTGAAATAGTGGATGCTTACACTTCTAGTCAGCTGACCATGATGGAGAGGAATGAAATTTCATTCAGTGTGTTCAAATTGTTGAAGGGTTTTTTTTTAAACTACTGCCTTCCTGAAAACAATGGTCCTGGTTTCTCTGGATCATCCACAAACCTTGCTGTTGGAAGCTTTCATCGGAACTACTTACTACCGAAGAACAAAGAACAAGTCCTTCTGATTACTGCAGACAGAGTAAGCTGTCACTTACTCAAAGTAACCAGGATATATAAAATTAAAAAATAAAATCAAATACAATAGCAAATTACATGTACAGTATCATCAGCACAATGTCAGCATATAAAACTGAAACCAGCTTTTGTGATTTGGGTTAATAGATACTTTAAGACTGAATAACAAATGACTTTAAAGACTTGGCTATTATCATGGCTATTTTTCAGTGTACACACGAAGCATTTTAGTATTACTGACCTAAACAAATATTAACACATTTCCATTAATCCCTGTAGTTGCTCCCTGCTGCTACTCTAAGAAATAAACAAGAAATCCACCAGAGCTCTGCTATCTGGTAGGAACTGTAGCCCATCCTGTCCTCCTCTTATATTTGAATGTGAGCAATGTGTCCAGAAATGGGTATCCGTGTTTAAGTGTGTGTAAAGCGTGATAAGGGAGAATGGGATCTGATAGGGCATAATAAAATACCTGGGTAATGTCTAGGTGGATTTTTATGTTTCTCCTGAGAAGTCTATGTGAGGATGTTATCTCCAGACTTGGAAGACCTGTTTTTATCCCCAGGGATCCCCTCACCAATAACACCATCCTCAAGCACTGGTTATACTGGCTATATGTCCACTCCCTCTCTCCCCCCAGCAACTTTTTCTCATTCATACTATTTATTTATTTATTGCTTTGTATTGGCTGTGTTGCTCCTGAACCATTTTTCAAACAGTTGCTTTTGTCAGTAAACAACTTATCTCTTGGGATGTGGGTTATTCTTTCTAGAATTATCTCTATTATGTTATCGCCTTTTATTATCTCCTGGCTCAAAACCATATTGCACATGATAATGGAACCTGTGCAAGTATTAGAAACTGGAATTCTCAGTCTTGGACAGAATGTGAATCAAAGAAGAATATATTCCCTTATTTCTCACAGAATGGTAAACTCAACATAGCCAGAGAAAACACCTGCCAGGGATTCATTTGAAGAAAATATTTGAGGTAGTTTCATCAATTCATATAAATAATATGTGCCATAGTGAACAACAAGCTGTGGGCTTGATCAAGGATTAAAAACTACAAAATATTATAGTTTTTACTGTCAAGGGTAACACATGCATCATCATGTTCTGTATGTCTCATCTAGGCACTTTTGTAAATATGCCTTTTTATCAGTTCTTTCACATGCTCGGCATATCTTTGTATGTTTAAGGTAGGTAGGTAGGTAGGTACTTTATTGATCCCACAGTGGGGAAATTTCTGTGTTACAGCAGCAGTAGAGAACAACCAACATAACACCATAAGAACAGACACATGAGAACAGAACTTCATAGAAACACGGGAAAGATCACAACGAGGACGCAGCTGCTGTAACTTGCTGCCACTCCGCATGGCACATGCGTACTTAAGTACGTAGTAACAAAGAACACTTAGTCTTAAAATAAACAGTTACATAAAGGCAACAAAGCATTAGAACCAATACACACAAGGATTATAAAAGTAGCGTCATCAGAACGTTACATTTTACACAGCACAAATCAAAGGCACCTAGAAACAGGGCAAAGCAGCACTGGAGAGAATCAGGAACAGCAGTAGAGTCTAAACAACCAGGAAATCAAGAACAATCGAATATTAGTCACACAATTGATCCCACAATGGGGGAAAGAAACTTGTGTTTCAGCCATAAGGATCTCTGAGCAACTACTCAAAAATACCAAAGCAGGGCAATGTACAGTATTTGAGAGAGATCAGGAACAAGATATTACACATGAGCCTATTTACAATGTATTGCACCCCCAGGAGCTGAAATATTGCACTACAGTAGATTATTGCATAGTCCCTCATACTTTCACCTAGCTTATCACTACAGTGATGCGTTGTACAGTCTGATTGCTGTGGGGAGAAATGACCTGCAGTAAACGCTCCTTCTTACAATGGGGATTTAACAGTTTTACACTAAAAGAACTGTTCAGAGCCTCCACTGTGTGGTGCATGGGATGGGTGGGGTTATGCATGATGGATGTTAGTTTTACCAGCATCCTTCTGTCCGCCACCTCCTCGATGGAATCCAGAGAGCAGTCCAGGACAGACCCAGCTCTCTTAACCAGCTTGTTGAGTCTACGGCCCTCAGTCTCCTCAACAAGTGGAGGCAGCTTTGGCCCTTCCTGTACAGGGCATCTGTGTTGTCGGTCCAATCCAGTTTTTTGTTGAGGTGGACACCCAGGTTTAAAGGTGTCCACCTCCACTCTAATGCCACCTCCACTCTTACTTCTGGTTTAAAGTTTAAAGTGTTTATTTTGTCATATGCACAGTTAGGAAACGTGTTTCCCTGTACAATGAAATTCTTATTTTGCCGTCCACATGAATGCCACAAAATACAAATTAAATATAAAGTAGATAAATAACACAAAATCTAAGGCACTTTAAGCAGTGCAGATGCTATTTCCTGGTAATAAACTCCTCAGCTGTTTAGGAGTCTGATGGCAGAGGGAAAGAAAGAGTTTTTCAGTCTAGTGGTCCTACATGTCACACTTCTTTGCCATAGGGCAAAGAAGTGAACAGTCCGTGCTGGGGGTGTGTTGGATCTTTGAGGATGGAGGCAGCCTTCCTACGCACCCTGCGGTGGTAAATGCTCTGCAGAGAGGGCAGTGGAGTCCCAGTGATCTTCTCCGCAGTCTTTACCACTCTCTGCAGGCGCTTGCGGTCCATAGCAGTAGTGCTGCCATACCAGACAGTGATGCAGCTGGTCAAGATGCTCTCAATGATGCAGCTGTAGAAGTTGCAAAGGATCCTAGGCGACATGCCAAACCTCCTCAGCCTCCTCAGGAAGTACAGCTGCTGTTGGGCCTTCTTGACCAGCTGTGTGATGTTAAGTGTCCAAGTGAGGTCCTCACTGATGTGGACACCCAGGTATTTGAAGCTGCTCACCCTCTCTACCTCAAGCCCCCGGATGAACAGCGGCCGACAGGCCATCAATCTATTGGACACAAATGGAAACCCTAAATACCACCTCCACTCTTACTTCTGGTGGTAACACATTGTGTATTGTCATATCATTTGACCCATGTAAAATATAATGGACACACAATGCAGACAGGATAATGAATGAACAAATGGCATTTACCATTATTAAACATATGCAATGAAGTTTCATATGGCTTCTCTTAATGTAGTTAAGTTCAGTGTCTTGCCCAAGGACGCTTCGACACGTTGACTGGAGGCACTAAGAATTGTACCTTCAGCCTTCCGGTTGGGAGACGACTGCTCTACCCACCACACCACTGTCGCCCCAAAATAATATAAACTAACTAGCTAACATTGCCCATAATTAATATTTCTGTCTTGGCTATAGAGTTTTTCTCCAAACAAACTTCTGTAGTAAACTGTAGTTAACTGGCTAGCTAGATTTTTAAATTATTCTTCACCATTTTTAGTGTTGGAAACCCTGTTGACTGTATGTAAGAGCCATATCGTGAAAAAAAAAAGTGCAGCTGCACTGCTGAGCGCTTTAATGAAGACAAGTGGAAATAATAAATGTAGTAGGAGACACATTTGAAAATGGACTCTAAAGTGGACTTACATGCAGCCAAATATTCTGGATTGTGTGCGGACTAAGTACACATTGTCATTTCAAGTCTGCACAGGACATTTATATAGCCATTCATGGCATGTAGTAATAGCTCATGTCTATTGTTTTTCTTGAATAACTTTCAAAAAAATAGTGATATCAATGTGTTTCCAATGATAGGCATAGGTTTTCATGGTCAATGACTCAAATCTTGGGGGTCAGACTATCATAGGAACATTGCTTTTATCTGTAATGACATTATAGGGAAACAGCTTCATTGGCTTGTACTCTCTTAGTGCTGTCTAGTTTTGTTATGCAGCAGTTTATTATCACTGATTAAGATGTGCCTGTAAGTCAAATACAGTGGCTTTTAAGAACATATACTGTATAGAGCTTGTTGATTTAATTTTACTTCATATTCAGATCATATCATTCATTATCTGAACTGTTCTACATTTTTACCACATTGACATGTAATTGCATCCACATCTGAGGCTGCATCTTTACTGTGTGGTCTACTCATGACCTGAGGTGTTTCAGTCTCTCCACCCCAAGCTCTCTGTTCAATGCTCATTGCTAGACACTGTCTCTCATTTGAATATATTGATTGGGCCATCTGTAAGCCATTTATCTCCTTCAAAAGACCGTTAAAGTAGGCCTCCCCACCTCTCAGCCCGCCCACCACTATTTCCCTGACAGAGAGAATATACACACACATAAAATAGTACACGCACAGACACACACACACACACACACACAGTGGCTGAATATATTGACCAAATATCCTCAAAATATTGAATTCTTTTACTGAAACACCACTTTAAAACAAATAAAAGCAGTAGCAGCCACACTAGCTGTGATTTGAGATAAAGGCCAGAAAATACATTATGTAAACACAGGCTCATATTTGACAAGTGGAGCACACAACTCCAGCCTGCTTTGGGGAACCAAACACTATCTAATTCTTCATTTAGTGTTGCAGAAATTCCCACCAAATAATGAAACCAATTATTGCATTCATACATTGAATAATGCCTCCTTCAAATAATCTGCTTATCTGGCCTTGCCTCCATGGCTTTTGTGTGTCTGCAGCTATGTGTGTGTGTTTGTGCGTGCGTGTATCTGCCTATCATCATAAACTGCACTATGATGTAGCTGAAGCAGGATTGTGGCACATCTGCGAGTGCTAGATATTTTTTGAACACACGTACATGCCATCAGCAAAGTGCATACATCATCATGATTGACTTATTCCTGACATTCCCAGTGGTAAAGCCTGGGTAAAGGATTACCCTCTAGTCTTGGACTGCTGCCCACTTTACAGTAAAGACTCTTGAACACACACAAATATGAAAAACACACATACATACAAACAGTGCTTCTCCAACAGGCATTCGTCTCCTTGTCTTTACCCCTTTTTGCTGTCTCTTTGTTCCCTCTTTTGTTTTCATTCTTCATTCAAATCTGTTTTTCTTCAGACAAACTGTTGGCGAGCAGCCACTTGCAAGACTGAACAGGGAGGAAGCATCAAGCTACCGAGACGACAAGATGAAAAGTGGAAGATGGGGGAAGACAGAAAAAAAAAAATAAAAAAAGGGAATAGTGGAGAGAAGCAGGATGCATGGAAGAAAAGAACCTGAGAGGGAAAGTCACAGCAGGGAAAAGAAAAAGGGAAACAAAAAGAAATGGCAGTGACTCCACCCCTCAACACGAGTACATTTGGCCATTTCCTCAGCATGACAGCCAAGGATCATTGTCTACTCCTGTGGACCGCAAGTCACCATTTGAAATTTCTCTGCTTCGACAAGGTGAGGGGTGGAAGTCACTATCCAATAGAGACCATGCCTCTGTGTGTAAGTACTGGGCTTGGGCAGATGGTGGAAAATTGGCATTAGCACTTGAAACATATGGAGCATATGCACATGGGGGAGTTTGCAAAGACCCAGGGCATGGGGTGCAAGCCGAGGATGGGCGCCTGCTGCTGGTGGCACAAGACCTAAGACACTGACATTGGCACTGGTAAAGGGTAACAGTGTGTTTGAACTTCTCTTGGAAGGCCCCAGAACTAGAGAGACTTCCTAACTAGACAACAGACTCCTGTCTTGTTTATAGCTGCGGGTAAAATGTTTAGTATGAAAAAAGATGGGGCCATTTATATAAACACATTCACATGTAACAGAGAGGACTGTCCTATCCATTGTCCCTACTATACATTTAAAATAATTGCCGAGATTCCTTTCTGATGGAGGACTTTGGGACTGGGTTGGGGGGATAAAGAGTCATCCTCTGGTGAGCATGAATCCACATGGCCAGTAGATATTTACAGATCTTGCTCTGGAATTGATTGTTTTATGAAAAGACCATTTAACCAACACAGCAGTTTTAGGATCCATGTTTGGCATGGAAAAAGTCTCTTTATTCAGCAAAAACTATATCCACAGGAAGGTGGAGTCCTTTAAAAATTGCCTTTTCTATTCCACACTTATACCTGGATGATAAAGTAAAGGAAAACCTGAATAAAAGAGTCGTCATTTCCATAAAGGGGCATTCTCATTGCCTCCATAAGGCATTAGGGGTCACTGAATGGTTTGATGAGAATGAAAATGATGTGTAACATACAGGATGAATATGGTTATGGACGGGCTTGTACAAAGTTCAATACAAGCATACATCCCAGAGCAGAGGCCTGTCATATACAGTACAAGATAAGAATGTATCATCAAAGTAGGCTTTACTTTGTAATGTATGTAGCCAGGTGGTAAACGTATACGAAGGGGAGTTAAATAAATAACTCAATTGTTTTCCACTGATGGTGAAAAGTTCCCTAAAGGTTTTCAACATTTCAAATGTCATGTAATGTTTATGGTTCTCATGTTAATGTAACAGTAACCTACAGTGGACTACTGGAGTTTAATGCTACCTAGTATCTTGGACACTAGATGGCAGTACGGACTGACAGGTGTATATTCTGCCAGAGTTTGACCAATTGCATTGTGGTCCCTTCTTTCTTTTATGTTGGACTTAGCTTGAGAGTGGAGCGCCGTGATTTTTTTGGACCTATGTAAGTAAATATGCTGAGATATTGTTTGATTCTGTTAGGTCAAAACTTTAAAGAGGTCATTTATAAGAAATCTTGCAAGATGGTGTATTGTAGATGCCGATGGTGCTGGAGGCAGTGTGTCCAGTGTGGGGCTGGTGAGCTTTTGGCGGATTGTAAGTGTCTGTATGTATGTGAATGTGGTATTTTACAGATTTTTGGTTACTGTTTGGTTATTTGGTTTTTATAAATTATTTTGTTTTGTTTGTGTGCGCATCCATAGCCCACTGCCGTATTTTGTTACCCCCTTTTTTTTGTTACTCCATTTTTTGTTTCCATGTTCAAATAAACTGTGACCTGCTGGACATCGAAGCTGCAAGGACCCCAGTTATTGTGTCGCGTGCGGCAACCATTTTATCAGGGCTACATATGCAGAAAGCATTTCCAATATCCATGAAACTGTCACTCATTAGCCTGAAAGTGCACTGGTTACAGAGGATTTCTGTGGGACCAGTAAGTGTTCACACAATTTCTAACACTGAAAAGAAAAAGAAAAAAAAATAACCTGTGTGTATTTTAATGACCAAAATGCTAATTAGCCTGATGCTGTTGAAAATTATTCCACATACAGTAAAACTTTGGATTGCGAGTAACCCAGTCTGTGAATGTTTTGCAAGACGAGCAAAAATTTTAATTTGATAAACGAGCGAGGTCTTGCAATACCAGTAGTACGCACGCTTTGTCTGCCGAGCATCATGTCACAACTGAGCCAATGGTTCTTGCACTTCACTCATATACTGTAGTCAATATCTGTACTGCAATGGCCCCTCACGCTAGCCATGATTCTTTTCAAAGGTAAAGTGCAGGTTAATTTATTTCATTTTTACTTTATACTGTATTTTGTATTACTGTAATCATTTTTATATGAATAAGTGGTTGTGGAACAAATCATCTGAGTTTCCATTATTTCTTATGGGGAAATTCGCTTTGATATACAGTAGGAGAGCTTTGGATTACAAGCACATTGCTGGAAAGAATTATACTCGCAATCCAAGGTTTTACTGTATATTAATGTTTTATGCATTATGTAAAGAAATTGCTTCCTTGTTTGGGTTCACTTTACAAGTATCATTATAATCAATGCACACATGAACAACGATAAGTTTATACTCAAACTGGAAACTGAGTATTTATTTCACAAATAGTGCATTTGAAAGACTACTGGACAAAGTTGACAGTGAACTGAATTACTAAACCTTGATTCCATTGCATGACATCAAAAATTAAAGCTACTTAACACAAAAAATAAATAAATAAAATAAACAAAGACTCTCAAAGTGTTACGGCTAACCGTCAGGACCAGGAACTGAGGACCTAGTAAGTGCAGAACTCGGACACAGACTTCAGATAAACAAAGATTTTTAATCAGGACGGGTAACAGAAGGTGTAGTGAGTAGTGTGGACGTTACGGCCGGTACGGGCGACTGGGAGCTGAGTCGACTGGACCACTCAGTGAGAAACCCGGGGTGCGGAGAGTACTGACAGCCACTAAATTGAGAACAGAGGAGGAGGATGAGAACACTCAGCAGATCAAATACTGACTATGTGGGGAAGAATGATTGGAACCTGGAACTGAAGAGCGATGCTGTGCGGGGAGGCAGCAGGTGGTGAGCTGACTGCCGGCCGGTGCATGGATCTGCTGGTGGGGGAAGCTGTGGCTCCCAGCTACTGTGATCGCAGCCCAGGTCAACGCCAGCGTGGAAGGGGCGTCTGGGCGGCTGAGTCGCCGAGGATGGCGCGTACCGTCCCCACAGGATAATCCTCAACTAAGAAGCTCTGGCTGCGAGGAGACAGCAGGGTGCAAAAAAGGCAAACAAAACCCAAACTTCCCAAAACCATGGTTCAGTCAAAAACAAGGCTCAAGGACAGTTCTACTGGCACAAAGCAAAAGCCGCTAGTACAGTGATTCAGAGTTCTGTTCAGATAAATGCAAAAACCACAGGGATCAGCAAGACATAAAAAGGAAACACAGATTAGTCAGATTGGACTTGCTTACTGATGATGGCGGGACGTCGAGAGTTCATCTGGCGACAAGGACACACCAACGTTCGCCCTAAGTACTGCTCCGCCGATTGGGAGCAGGTGTGCCTTGTCGCCGGGAGTGCGTTCCAGCACCTGTCGGGGTGGAGCTATTGATGGGACCAGGGCAGGCGGACAAGGTGCTGGGAGCCCACTCGGCCGTAGCCATAACACAAAGTGATGCTAAAAAACTGGCCCATGCATTTGTTACTTCCAGGCTGGACCATTGTAACCCTTTAGTATCAGGATGTCCCAATAATTCCCTAAAAAGCCTCCAGTTAATCCAAAATGCTGCAGCTAGAGTACTGACAGGAACTAGCAAGAGAGATCATATCTCTCCCATATTAGCTTCTCTCCACTGGCTCCCTGTAAAATTCAGAATACAATTTAAAATCCTTCTCCTAACATACAAAGCCCTTAAATAACAAGACTCCATCATATCTTAAAGACCTCGTAGAGCCTTATTATCCTAACAGAGCACTTCGCTCTCAGAGTGCAGGTCTACTTGTGGTTCCTAGAATCCACAGAAGTAGAATGGGAGGCAGAGCTTTTAGCTATCAAGCTCCTCTCTTATGGAACCAACTCCCAGTCTCAGTTCGAGAGACGGACAGCCTCTCTACCTTTAAGATTAGACTTAAAACTTTCCTTTTTGATAAAGCTTATAGTTAGGGCTGGATCAAGTAACCCTGAGCCTTCCCCTAGTTATACTGCTTAGGCCTAGGCTGCTGGGGGGCCCCATGATGCTCTGAGTTTCTCTCCTCTCCACCCCTCTCTCTCTGTGCTTCAATATGCCACCATTACACATCAATAACTTTGTGTTTCCTCTTTCCCGTAGTGTGTCCTCTCTCTCTCTCTCTGCCTTTCTGCAGGTTGCCCTGGCTCTGGAGCTCTACGTCTCTGATGAGCATTCACCAGCCACATCAACCTGACTAGTTTTTGATTGTTTGTTGTGTCTTGTTGCTTTTCTTCTTTTATCTCTCCTCTATCCACTCACCCTAACTGGTCGAGGCAGAAGGCCACTCACCAAGAGCCAGGGTCTGTTGGAAGTTTCTTCCGTTAAAGGGAGTTTTTCCTCCCCACTGTCACTAAGTGCTTGTGTAGCAGATGAATATGCAATGTGAACATTCTCAAAACCTTACAGTGCATTAAATGTGCTGATGACATCACCATTCTGGGCCTTATCAAGGAGGGAGACGAGTCAGGTTACAGAAGCTTGGTGAACGACATTCTTGTTTATGGAGAGAAGAATGACCTCAGCCTCAATACAAACAAGACAAAAGAAATAATAGTAGACTTCAGGAAGAAGCCTTCCCCTCTGCTGTCTCTGACCATCAAAGGGACTGAGGTGGAGAGGGCTGACAGCCACAAGTTCCTGGGCCTGCAGGTGACATCTGATATGAAGTGGTCACTGAACACAGCTGCCACAGTGAAGAAAGCCCAGCAGTGGCTATACTTCATTAGGCGGCTCAGAAAACCTGGGTTGAACTGTTGCCCTCTCACCCAGTCTTATAGAGGACTGGTAGAGAGCATCCTCACTACTGGCATCACAGTCCAGTAAGGTAACACCACACAGGCAGAGAGGAAGGCTCTTCAAACGGTCATAAAGACTGCAGAGAGGATAATTGGGACTGCACTGCCTGCTATGGACACACTGTACACACAGCGCTGTCGTGAAAGGGCAGAGAACATACTCAGAGATCCACGCCACCCAGCTCACTCTGCTCAGGCACAAAAACTGCACCTACAGCCTCAGGCACAGCAGGGCAGACAGTATCATCACACACGGAACAAGACTTTACAACAGCTTTTTCCCTGCCTTAATTAGAGGCTTTTTAGGTACTGATGGCAAATACGAAAATGTGAGAATATATGTGCAATAACCCCTTACTAGACATGCGCAATAATAATACAGATTTTCCACAAGGTATGTTTGTAAGAGCATCTCATCAACAGGTAATGACATATCCAACTCCACCATGTGAATTACTAAGTGCGATATTTGAAGTTCACTGGGGAAAATACTGTTACCCTGTTTTTGTGTATTGCAGTTTGAATGCTTTGTTGCTGTTAGATCTGCTCAGACACAGAGGTGAGCGAGCAAAAAAGGATGGACCCAGGTGGCTGACTTCAGTGCAAGTAGTGCTCGGTTACAAGGAAGTGAATAACCAGGTTGAAGTGGGACCGGGTGTCGAGCCGCAGAAGGTGAATAACAGTCAGTGGTGGAATGATGAGGGAAAGGCCGGGCTGCGGACGCTGGGACTCACTCCTGGGCTGGTCGTGGTGGAAAGTTGCTGAGGAGACAGAGTTAGTACATGCAGTTAATGGGAGACTGTGCATCGACCTGCGTGGTGGAGATGGTGCGGGGTAGAGGAGGTCCGTGGTCCGGAGAAGCGACAAAGGCGAGGAGGCTGAAGACAATGGGGCACAAGACTGGAACGGGGCTAGGGTGACAAAACGTGAATACAATATAAAATGCTAAAGCCAACGAGAAACAAACGGGCCTGAAGATACTAGAAAGAACTGGCAGGGGAGTGAACGTAGAGCAGGGAATAAATAGGGAGAACTAATCAGGTGCAGCTGGTGGTAATCAGGGGATATGAAGCAGGTGTGTCGGATAACGTAATCAAGGTAAGGGAGCAAAAACAGAGTGAGGG
>NW_018128259.1:45917-71343 GCF_001952655.1 Monopterus albus | reverse complement strand
TGTTCTTTCTGGTTTTTGCCTCCTTACCTGTGTCAGGTTTGCCCAGCTACACCTTCCTCTTTTCTTTTTCCTCACACTAGCCTAGCCCTTGCACTTCCCCTTTGACCTCATGATTCTCATTTGCTCTGACATGCACTGTGAGCTGTAGGGTCTTATATAGACAGGTGTGTGGCCTTCCTAATCACGTCCAATCAGTATAATCAAACACATCTCAGGGATGATCAGAAGAAATGGACAGCACCTAAGTTAAATATATGAGTGTCACAGCAAAGGGTCTGAATACTTATGACCATGTGATATTTCAGTTTTTCTATTTTAATAACTCTGCAAAAATGTCAAAAATTCAGTGTTTTTCTGTCAATATGGGGTGCTGTGTGTACATTGATGAGGAAAAAATGAACTTAAATGATTTTAGCATATGGCTGCAATATAACAAAGAGTGAAACATTTAAGGGGGTCTGAATACTTTCCATACCCACTGTATGTTACTACCTTCACTGTAAATAAACCTCACTGCTTGCACCGAAACCAGCCACCTGGGTCCGCTTTTTATCTGCTCGCTCACTCTGTGTTCGAGCGCACCCTAACAACCTGACTCCAAAGGAGAGCTGCACAAGAATTCCTATATGCCTAGACTGTCTGTTTATGCATAAATGGCAAATAAAAATCTTGACTTGACTTGACTTGATGTGTGAAGGCTTGGAGATTATGACCATTCAAGGAAATCCTTAAACTATCACAATAGACTTTATTTTGTTAGAAAAAAGTCTTGCTAACAAGAGTTTGCGGGATGTGTATAAATCGAGTTGTTTCTGCATAGAAGTACTAGAAAATACTGTATGTGCATCTCATTTTTTGAGCTTTAAGTCATGTCTAAGATGATATTTCACTGTTGTAACATTGTAGATAAGTCAAAAAACAAGGGAAAAGCATACCATGGGCTCTTTGGGCAAGTAAATCTAATTTGCTTGGGCTATTATTTGAGACTTCAACATTTTATAAATACCAGCACACGTGAGTTTTTATGGTAAATGTTATTAAAATATACTCATATTTCAAATTTACAGTATATAAGTAAGTCAACACTATTTTACTAAAACAGCCATGTACATTTATGATATATTTTTGCACAACATGCAAACTGACCTCTGTGCAATACAAATACTGTCAAAATGCAGCTTTTTCTGCAGCCTCTATTACAGCTCTTCCCTGAAAATCAGGACAATGATGTACAAGTATCTCAGGCAAGTGTGTATGTTTACCAGTTGATCTACTCCACCCTGACATGTTCAGAATCCTATTGTCATTATGGCCACTGTTTGGTGCTATAAAACAGAGTTGCACACTCTTGATAGCAGTGAGGGATATGGATGGGCCTGTACAGAGTACGACAGCAGAATTGCCATACATCTTCTAGGGCAGAAGCTTGCCATTGAGACTCTGCAACAGAGTGGCTTGTCATAGTCATATGCACACAGTTGTGTATAGTGTCCATGCATAAGACTTGCGTGTACTGACTAGCTTACTGTAAGCACACACTCAGAGACACATACATTGTAGTGAAAACCTTATTTCTGCCTTGTCCCATCTTTCTATCACCAGTCCATCACACCTTCCTAAAAAAACTCACACACTACCTCCCTCACACACACATACAGTCCTTTCTTCCTTAGATGTGTCTGTACACGACTCCCTGGCCACAAATCCTTCAGTGGGATGGATGAGTGTCTCCAGCCCATTCATCATCCGCCTTATCTGCCACCCTCACCACTGTTTTTATATCAACCAGCAGTCACAGTGACAACTGATGGCCCTCTCTCCCTCTGCCTTGCTCCTTTCCTTTCTTTTCACTGAAGTCTTTCTCATGCAGTTCCTCTTTTTTGTCACTCCCGAGTGCCCTACTTGCTTTGCTTGTATGCCTGACAGTGTGCATGTTTTGGGGTGTTTGTCCACATTCTTGCCTTCTCACCTCCACCTCCTTCTTTCCCTTCTAATACAGATCTCCCTCCTCTACCTCCTGCTCTTCATCTATTGCATCCTCCCCCCCCATCTTCCCCTCTCAATGTCCCTCTATATCTATCTATCTCTCTCCTGTGCACTATTGGGACCAGAGTGGCACCTTCAGAGTGGGCTGTAAAAAGACCCTATAAAAAGCCCCAACACAGGGAAGAAAGGGTAATGATGAAATTTAACTGCTCCTCTTGGTGCACCTGGGGTCTGGCCCTATGTGTGTGTGTGTGTGTGTGTGTGTACGAGCATGTGTTTGTCATATAGGTGTTTGTGTGTGTTAGGTGCACATGAGGCCTGGGCCCCTGAACGGAACTGTCCTGCGTGGGGGGGGGGGGGGTCAATGTCACGGCAGCACCATGAGAGTTATCGCTTTTTAAAGACACACTATAGATTTTGTAGGGGAACTCATTTACACCGGCATAAAACGGAAGGTGGCAGGGGAAGTTTAAAATCTAAAAAGGACAAGGGACTGGGAGGAAAATAGGTTCAATGGCTTGAGTGGCCTCACTAGTGTGATACTGATTTAACCCTTTGTGAAGGAGGGACAATGACTTTTATCATTTTCCCTCAGACTGACTGAAACAAGGGCAAATCTAGGATACATTCACATTCACAATGTTATGAGTTCATGTTATGTACCATTGTCTGTTCAGTTGGTGGTCCTCACTTTATGGTGGTATACTGTGTGCAGTATATGTCTATAAAATCCATATGGAGTTATGTCCACTGCAGTTGCCGAAATAGCATGTTATTAAACTGATTCATGAAGTGTGTTGCCTCAACATTTTTTAATGTTTTATTGATGTGGGAAAGCAATAACATCAATGAATAGATTCCATTAAAGTCTAATGGCCTAGTGTGCAATTGTTAGTGCAAGGTAAAATCTCCAACTGTGTGCATGTGTGTGTCTGCACCTCCAGGCCTGTATGTCAGGGCAGGACTATTTTCAGTTCAGTTACTGGCCATAGCCCAGGGTACTCCCCGGTCTCAGATGTTGCCTCACTGGCTTCTTCAGCCTCCCCCTACCTCCCCTGCCTCCCACCTGTCCCTGGCTACGAGCCTCCCCGGCTGGCCTGCCAGCATGGAAAATCAGGCTTTGATGGGCCTGTGGGGACTGGGGAAGGGAACGGCTGGGGTTATGCATAGGATGAAAGCCCTGGGATCAGGAGCATGTAGTGACTGACGGGGCTTGACACTGAAAGGGCCTGTAGCCCAGGCCTGGAACTTTATCTTTAGCAGCTCCCAGGCCTCACTGACTGGCCTGCAGAGCTGGGTTCCATAAACCAGTGCCTTCCAGAATTCCACATTTTTCATAAGCAGGCATTCAATCCAGTTAAAACTATACTAAGCAATATTATAACCTCTGTAACATATTATATCAACTAAATTGATAAATTAAGACCGCAACCTTCAAAGATTGCTCATAATTTTTGTTTCTCATATTGTAGACTGGTAAGGCAGTAAACAATTGCTCAGTAGACATAATTCACTGTAGGATTTATTATTATCATTGCCATCAACAACTTTTTACACGTGAATGGCTGACCTGGAAAAGATAGCCACTTTCTGTGAATCTGTCCTTTGAAATCCACTACTGGTACTTACTGAGTTGTAACTAAACTTTTATTCTGCATGTGTATGTGTTCATTGTTCATTTTGAAAATGGGTTCCATAAGCTAAATTTTGTCATCCTTCAGGAGGTGATACTAAAGCTTGTACAACCCCAAATCATAAAACACATTGCAAAAAAAAGTTGGGACAGCTGCATTTTATGGCGAGTAATGAGGTAAAACAATGAAATGATGATTTGATTTGAACCAGGTGATGTCAACAGGTGACTGTAATCATGATTTGGTACAAAAGTGGCATCCAGGAAAGGCAGAGCCCTTTAGGAGCAAAGATGGGCCGAGGATTGCCAGTTTGCCAACATGTTTGAGAAAATTACTGAAATGTTTAAAAACAATGTTCCTCAAAGAATGATAGGAAGGAATTTGGATATGTTACCCTCTATGGTGCATAAATAATCACAAGATTCAAGGAATCTGGAGGGATTTCAGGGTGTAAAGGGCAAGGGCCAAGCCTAATCTGGATGACCTTGCTCTCTGATCCCTCAGATGGCTTCCAATCCAATTCAGAATTAAATTTAAGATTTTATTGTTTGTTTTTAAGGCTATTCATGGCCCTCACACCTTCTTACTTATCTGACCTGTTGGCAATTTATGTGCCACGGAGAGCTCTCCACTCCGCTGATCATTTGACGCTGGTGGTCCCACAATCCTGCTATAAGAAATGGGGCGACCGCTCCTTTTCTATTTGTGGCCCCAGACTGTGGAATGCTCTGCCGGTAGAACTACGGGCGGAAAGCGAACTAGTGGCCTTTAAGTCGGCCTTAAAGACCCACTTTTTTTAAGCAGGTTTTTGAGGCCTAGCTTGTTTTATTGTTTTGTTTTAGCCTTGGTCTAGCACCCTAGTATTTCCTTATCTGTTTTATAGTCATTGTTTTGTTTTGTGTGTTTTTATTGTACAGCACTGGTGCTCCTGTGAGTTGGAGAGCGCTATATACAGTAAATAAAGTTTTATTATTATTACTATTATTATTATTATTCTGTGATGGCTCCATTAATGCTGAACAATACATAGAGATGTTGGAGCAACATATGCTGCCTTCAAGATGACATCCTTTCCGGGGACGTCCATGCATATTTCAAAAAGACAATGCAAAACCTCATAGTGCACACATTACCAAGGCCTGGCTGTGGAGGAAAAGGGTGAAAGTGCTGGACTGGCCTGTCTGCAGTTCCAACCTATCTTCAGTAGAGAATGTGTGGCACATTTTGAAAGGCAAATTGGTCAATGATGACCCAGGACTGTTGCACCTTAAGACTTGTTTGCAGGAAGAATGGGACAAAATGACACATTTAATCAAATGGTTTCCTCAGTCTCTAAATGCCTTTTAAGCATTGTGAAAAAGAATGGCAACATCATATCATGGTAAAGCATGTTCTCCCTGTGCCTCTGTGGGTTCTTTCTGGCTTCCTCCCACAGTCCAAAGACATACAGAGCTTAGGTTGATTGGTGACTCTAAATTGCCCCCAAGAATGAGTGTGAGTGTGTGTGGTTGTTTTTTTACATTTCGGCCCTGTGATAGACTGACGACCTGTCCAGGATGTACCCTGCCTCTCTCCCAATGTCCGCTGGGATAGGCTCCAGTATCCCCCATGACCCTATTCAGGAATAAGCAGTATAGATAATGGAAGGGATGGATATCATGGTAAATGCTTTACTGTCCCAACTTTTTTTTTTGCAATGTGTTGCAGGCATTAGAATTGAACTGTTTATTTTGAACAAAGAATAAAATTGAGGTATCAAATTAAATAATGTGCTGTTGTATTGTTTTCAATGTAATACAGGACACAGATGATTTACAAATCACTATTTTCAGTTTTAATTTTGATTTTACATACCGTCCAAACTTTTTCTGATTTAGGCTTGTACAAGTACTTATCGGGGAGGGCTGTTGCTCCAGTTGGAGCTTGTCATTGGTTCAACAGATGTTTGATGGCTCTTTCAGTAAGCCAAGGTACAACACTAGGAGAGAACAGGTTCCACAGAGCCAATGTGGGTTCCACTGCAAAGTCTGTGTGTCCACAGATTAAATGCAGTGTTTTGACAAGATGTTTCTTCATACAAAGTAGATTTGGGGTTTAAACTTTAATTGAGCAGCTTTATTATAAGGGTTTATTGAATGCGAGTCATTTTTGACCATGAGAAGGAGTATACAGGATGTGAGGGCCACACAAGGACTAAACTGAAAAAAAATAAATAAAAAATCATAATCATGGAGGGCTCCAAAAGTCAGAATTAGTGATGTCAAACTAAAGTATATCTTGTAAATAACGGATGTTTTAAGTACCAGAAATATTTGCCTTAAAATGTAATTAAATGTCACTAATATTGTATTTGTTTGCTTTATGCTGGTCACAGACAGCCTGGACCTGGTTTGCTCCAGTTTAGCCACTATAACACTGGTCTTCAAGTTGAGACATTCTTCCATCACCAACCACTGAATGAATGAAATACAGACAGATGGGGGGACTACACTTTACAGCAACATATATTTTATTTGTGCAGGTCTGGTGATAGTTATGTCAGTTATGATAATATCATATTCAACATATATTTTATTTGTGCAGGTCTGGTGATAGTTATGTCAGTTATGATAATATCATATTCACCAAAGTGACTGGTGAGAGTTCAGTGACACTGCTATAACTAGCAAGAAACAGTCAGGTTGTAAATGCGTTGTAACAAAACCAAACTCAGAACAAAAAATAGTTTTCTCTCAAGGCACCATCCTCTAGTACTCAACAAAGGTTCACAACAACTGGATGGATTGGGTGACAAGATCACAAAACAGCATCAAAGTCATCATAAGAAACATGATCAAGGCAAGCTATTGTTCATTTTTCCTAAATTAGGCCTCAAATTTGGTGCCAGACCTTCACTATACAGAAACCATTTGTGTTATCAATCACTGGTAGATTTTTAAAAATTATATTTATTTGTATTTTGTGTATGAGTGACTGGATGTTAAATAGCCAAAATAATCATAATGTACTTGCACCAGTCTGTGTCGTGTACCATCCAATGAATCATGTGCCATGCATAAATTACTCCTATTTCCTGCAAAACAGCTTATTGCTAAAAGGATTAGGGTGACATACATATAAACAACACAAAC
This sequence comes from Monopterus albus, assembly GCF_001952655.1. Classification (NCBI taxonomy): domain Eukaryota; kingdom Metazoa; phylum Chordata; class Actinopteri; order Synbranchiformes; family Synbranchidae; genus Monopterus; species Monopterus albus. The sequence continues at coordinate 64,592 of NW_018128259.1, read as the reverse complement.
ATGCTAATCCTCATTAGCACTGCGGAAACACCCTATGACACAGTGTTGGAGAGGGCATGTATACTGTATAAATACATAGTATACACACAGCCAGCCTGGTTGAGTAGTTTCCTCATGTCAGATTGAATTGATTGATAGAGGGAGTGAGTGTGAATAAAAGGAGGGGTTGAAGAGGAGAAGATCAGCAGTGGACAGCAACCTTAAGCAGTGCTGGCACACACCACAGCATCCCTCTAGGTTTTTGGAACTGACAATTTCAATGTAATAACAGATAAATAGGGAGGGATCATCGGGCCACAAAAGCAAACAGCTTGGGCTTGCCAAAGGGAACAGAGGGAGTCAATGTTGGACGGCATGCGTATGTATCTGTGCATGTAGAGAGAGGAGAGACAGAGAGAATGAGCTAATGGCTGACATCTGGCATTGGTCACCCCCATCTGAGCCCTCCACTCCAGCCTCTCACTGTCATGTTAAATAATAAAGGGAGAGAGAGTGCCTCTGAGTCGGCACACTTGGAAATGTCCCAGCCAGGCCTGGAGGCATGGGCTGGAGGGCTTCTTCCAGCCATTCACTGGTTAATGCATCAATTTGTTTTTCAAAGTGCTTGAAGGAAGAATTTATCATGGTGTTTAGTGGCTGTGGGCAAATACTAATACAATGATCTTTTGCTGAAATACACTGAATTAGCCATAGTAAGAATGGAAAGCTGGAGGAGGAAGAAGAGAGTTGGTCTCTAACAAGGCAGTTTGTAGATGTTCATCGGAACCCCCCCTGCCTTGTTTTCTGCTACCTGCTCCCCCAACTATCCAAATAGTAAAATATACACACTCCCATACTCTGCCTCCATCTGATTCACAAACAGTAATACATACTGGAACAAGAACTTTACACTGATAATTTGTAACTCATTTACTCACCCATTTAATTACTAAGGTCTGGGAATGTAGGTACACAAGGAGTCACATGATTATTCAGTAAGTTGTAAATCTGTATGGCTGCCATCTCGGCCAGGTCTCCTTTGAAAAAGAATCTCAATGAGATTTCCTGGTAAAGGAAAGATTTAGAAGATGTAGAGAAATTGCCAAGTTAGCTTTATTAACCTATATTTGGAGAGAAAGCTAGGGAAAATGATTACATTATTACCACAACCCTCTATCTGCTCTGTTACTCTATTCAAACTTCACCTACATCCTTGTCTTGTGTGCTGTTACCTAACAAACCTTGCAAGCCTGTGAGTCTATAGGTAAATGCCACCTTCATGTGTCTGCATGAAGTCTGCCCTTTGAAGTTAACCAAATGTTCGGTATTCACTGTCCGTTTATTAGGGTTTGTGTATGCAGGATGTTTGCCCTTTGAATTTGACTAAATGTTTCATACCTACTGTTCATTTATTAGGGTTTTATGGACAGGATGTCTGCTCTTTGAGGATGACCAGATGTTCATGTTTGTGTCAGCTGCCGCTTGACAATACAACATTCACACATCATTTGATTTACATTTAGCAGCTAGGCTGGCTTGCTCATGCCTATGGCCAATAGCGTTAGATGTCCGGGGCGGTTCCCACCCACGAAGATAAATGGAACTACAGACAATGGTCTGGTACTCTTTGATGACGGAGTTCCTGCGGAAGCTCTTTTTCTCTAAGCCCAGCGCTATGTAACTTGACATGTGACTAGACTAGGCAATATTATCAAGGAACACAGTATAAATTTTTATTGCTATGCAGATGATACTGTTATATTTATCTATGAGCCCAGATGAATCTGATCAATTGGTCAAACTTCAAGCATGTCTTAAAGACATAAAGGCCTGGATGACTTGTAATTTCTTACTTCTAAACTCCAACAGAATGGAAGCTATTGTACTTGGGCCTGAAAACCTTAGAAAAATGTTTTCTAACCATATAATTACTCTAGACCAGTGTTTCTCATGGGGTGGGTCATGAGAAAACTGGTGAAAAAAAATAAAATTGTTTTTGAGTGATATATTGTTGTGGATTCAAATGCTTAGGTAGTATCTAATGTGGGGCTTTTGTTTTGAAATGTGTGTGTGTGCGTGATATGCAGACGCCTAACCTTGCCATGACAAGCCTTGATTGGCGGGTGACAGTACACTCACTGAAGATAGGAGCGCTTGTTAGGAAGACGGTGAAGCGAAAATATGATTCCGACTATGTTAAGGATGGATTTACTTACATAGATGATAAAAATGGACATAAGCCTCAATGTGTGATATGCAGTGAAGTACTGGCAAAAGAAAGTATGAAGCCGTCCAAGTTAATGATGCAAGTTAGTGATGCCATTTGGAAACAAAACACACCGCGTACAAAGACAGACCAGTCGAATAGACTGACCACTTCGGGACCTGAGGACCACACAGAAGACACTGCTGTCCTCGTGTTCCAAATCAGAGCAGGCACTACGGGCCTCATACCTCGTAGCTCAACATAAAGCAAAGGCCAAGAAGCCACATACAATAGCAGAGGAGCTCATCTTTCCTGCAGCCCTGGACATGGTGTAGAAAGAAATTCTTGATAAAATGATATAGTGCTATGTTATGTATTGGCAAAACTGTTCTAATAATTGTTTAATCTGTTTGACCTTTGTAAAGATTTGACCTGTGGACATGAAAGGCTGTGAGTAGGTGCAGAGAGACTCAGAACAACAGGAAGTCGTGCAGATACATACTGAGATGACTAAACTGTCTGCACGAGAATTGTGTGTGGGTGTAGGGTCTGATTGTCTTGGCTTTAGATTATCAACATTTATCAACATTATATGAAATGCATGGTCTTATAGGATTGACATTATAATCTGCATTAGCAAATATATCTACAAGTTTACTTTAGTATCATATGCTTTATGATTTACTTTTGTTTTAACCAGTTCACTTGTCTTTAAGAATATAGGAGACGTGTGAGGCTGTAAGAGTAGACAGGAAACCACATACAGGAAGTAGACCACGGTTGCATAGCAACGCTCGAGGTGCCTTCTCTAAAAACTGTCTGAGCTTAGGGTATTGAAAGGTCAGGATGTGTTCTGAGAATGTCACAGACCAAAATCTGTCTGGCGACAAGATCACCAAATGAGGGGTCAGAACGAGGTCAAGAAACCAACCAAGGAACGAGGATGAAGGACAACGAGGATGAAGGACAACGCGGATGACGTCAGATCATTTGCATGACTCTTATTATAAATTCTCTATGCAGAGAAAACTCGTGGTTCTGGCTTCCTGCAGCAGCTATGCACTGACTTCTCTGTGTGATAGAGCTTCAGATAGAGACGGAATCCAGAGCTCTGTAATTGCTTTTCTTCATCAAGGTTGTAATAAATATTTTAAAGGTTCTTCTGACTTCGACTCTTCCTCAGAAAGGAACATGCAGGACGCTTAGGTCCTACAATGGTCAGAGAGGTATTAGGCCAGTCTGCAGCGGACAAGTTGAAGACCATACTGCTAATGACACCATAATGCGGCCCACTGAAGACATGTCAGCCAACATAAAACAACAGACCTCAGTGGGGTTTCAGGCCAGCGCTTACTATGCATTGCAGATGGATGAGTCAACAGATATTGCTAATCATGCCATTTTGTTTGTTTATGTGAGACACGTTTGGGATGGAGACATACAGGAGCAGTTTCTATGCAGCTGAGACCTCCCCACGTCTAAAAAGGCAGAGGACATTTTCAACACTATTAATTAGTTTTTGGACTCTGTGGGACTGCGTTGGGACAATTGGGGGTAACAACTGGTGGTGCAGCTTCCGTGACAGTAAAAATCTCAGGAGTTGTGAAGAAAATCCTGGACAGAGCACCGAATGCAACGTGGAATCACTGCTTTCTTCACTGAGAAGCACTTGTAGCTAAGGATATGGTGCCAGTGCCGACACAACACTGAAAGATGCCATAAAAATAGTGAACTACATTAAACAGAGCGCCAAAAACAGCGGCTGTTTCACACAGCTGTGCAAAGACCTGGGATCAGAGCATGTCCAGTTGTTGTATCATTCAGATGTTCGCTGGCTTTCAGTCGGAAAGGTAATGTCATGCTTTTACGAGCTTAAACATGAAAAATCACCGCCTTCATCTCACACAATAACTCCCTATACACAGATGCTCAGTGATGAACTCTGACTTGTGCGTGTGGTGTATCTTGCCGATGTGTTCGAGCAGCTCAACACTTTAAACATGTCTATACAGGGGAGAGGACACAACATCTTTGAACAGACTGACAAAGTCACTGCCTTCAAAAAGAAGTTGAGGTTGTGGATAAATCATGTGACTTAAAACAGATTTGACATGTTTCCATACACTTGCCACGCAGCAGGAGAGCTAAATACAGCAGGCAAAAATGCCCTGAAAATAACTCAGTTCTGCAATTGCAATAAAATTGTTTGAAATCTTGTACGGGTGGGTCACGACTTGACAAGTGGGTTGGAAAGTGGGTCCCAGGGTGAGGCTATGTCATTTAAATCACATATAAACCAATTTTCTAGAACTGCCTTTTTTCACCTGCGCAATATTGCAAAAATGAGGAACATCCTGTCTCAAAGTGATGCTGAAAAACTGGTCCATGCATTTGCTACTTCCAGGCTGGACTACTGTAACTCTTTACTATCAGGATGTCCAAATAATTCCCTAAAAAGCCTCCAGTTAATCCAAAATGCTGCAGCCAGTGCACTGACAGTAACAACCAAGATAACTAATATTTCTCCCTTATTACATTCACTTTAAAAGCCAGCTCCCTGTAAAAGCCAAAAAAGAATTTAAAATCCTTCTCCTAACATACAAAGCCCATGGCATACTCATTCTGCTCATTTCCAGCCATTTAATGCTTAATCTTTGGTACCTTAATATTAGCTCGGCACCCCTCATAACTCTGAATAGTCTGCAATTATTTCAGAATGATAAAACCAGAAAGCCTTTTCCTACAAACGATGCGATAGTTTGTGAACGAGCACAACTCATGTTGCCGGTGTTGTGTCACAAGCAATCAGCACAACAAACCGCAAGGGCATTAATTAATTTGAATTTCTCCTCCACAGAAATGTAAACAACAGTAAAGATGAAAAGAGATTTGTAACACTCTAAACAAAGTGGGTAATTGACAAACCCAATATTTTAATTGACACGACCACATACAGTCCGAAAGTAGAAAAATTGATTCCAACAGGTAGTGTAGAACCGACAATAACATAATGGATCGCTAATCTGGGGGCAACTGTGGTTCAATGGGTCCGGTTGGAGCAGTTGTCTCCATCCGGAGGATCGGAGGTTCAAATCTCGGTGCCTGCAGTCCATGTACAAAGTGTCCTTGGGCAAGACACGGAACCAAGTTCCCCCGATGGTTAGAGCCACTGGTTGAGGTTGTGCCGCAGATGGCTACCTCAGTTCTGTAACAGAAACAAATTCCTTGCAACATACTTGGCCAAAGAAAGGTGATTATTAATCTGCTTATTAACCAGCACATCACATGCAGCTGGCCTCACACAGTCAAAACAAGAAGGTACTGTGCTCCGGAGGAATCCAGTGTTGATAAGCTAATCACTAACTGCAGCGGGGGGCTTCACTGGCCAGCTGCTTGTAGGTTAGACCCAGTCAGATAAGACAGCAAGTCCCTGTACATGAACATTCCTGGACATGCAGTAACCTCAGGCTCTGTATTTTTCTCTACATCGTCTGGTCACAGTGCAACAGCAGGAAGTAAATATATCCACAAAACCAGGCTCAGTCAAAAAATTCCACTTTAAAAAGTCACCAATGGATGTCTTTTTTTAAAATAAGGTTGATTGAAAATATACATAACAGACAAGGTCATATAACATTTTGCCAATATGATGGGGGCACCGGTGGATGTCAGGCAAGCTCACACGAATGTGCAATGGCATGGAGATTATGACCATTCAAGGAAATCCTTAAACTGTCATGTAAGACTATTTTGTTAGAAAAAAGAAAGTCTTCTAAGTGATGATAATTCATCGTTGTAACATTGTAGATATGTCAAAAAACAAGGAAAAGCATGCCATAGGCTCTTTAATGACGAGACTCCATCATATCCTAAAGACCTCGCAGTGCCTTATTATCCCAACAGAGCACTTCGCTCTCAGAGTGCGGGTCTACTTGTGGTGTGGTGTCTGTGAAATTATTGGACATGCTTTCTAGGATAAGTTTGGTTTGGTGTACCATCCCTTAGTTATAGGCCTAGGCTGAGGGTCATCTCCTCTCCCTGTACCTCTCTTCAGGTAGTCCTGGCTCTCGAACTGTATGTTTCCGATGAGCAGTCACTGGACACATCGACCTGCCCAGTGTTTGATTGTTTGTTGTTGTTGTTGTGTCTTGCTGCTTTTCTTCTTTTCTCTCTCCTCTATCCACTCACCCCAACTGGTCAAGGCAGAAGGCCACTCACCAACAGCCAGGGTCTGTCAGAGGTTTAATTTGTTAAAGGGGGTTTTTCCTCCCCACTGTCACCAAGTGCTGCTCAAGGGGGATTGATTGGGTTTTTCCTCTATAATATTAAGAATAGTAAGGTCTAGACCTTACTTTGTAAAGCGTCCTGGGATTACTTTTGTTGTGATTTGGCACTATACAAATACAACTGAATTGAAATTGAATTGAATTAGCAAGGGTTTGAAGGGCGAAGATCCAAAAAGCCTTTCTTGTGACAATGTCCTCTCTATGTGGTGCTGCAAACTTTTATTTTCACAGAGTACTCATGAATGACGCAGATCAGTCCCGATTGCTTCTTCATTCATTCCTTAGTAACTACATGCATTTTTGTGTGTCATGTTGTAAGGTTTTACCATTGTGAGCCACATAATGCTGACAAAGCAATGCTAAAATAGTCAGTAGAGAATTTTTGTCATTACCAGCGAGCCTTTTCATATACATTGTTATTATCAAAATAGCAGTGAGCCTAGCGCAGCTGTAAAAATAATCTGAAACTCAGTTGATGAGTTTTCACTGGCACTACTTTCTACTGAAAAATAGTGTCCATTTGTGGAATTTCTATGAATGTTGTTCTTGGAAAGAGATGTTGCACTGAATTTTTAATATGTAATTTGGTAATGCAGAGTGGTCTCAGCAGGTGACACATATGGATGCCTGTCTGCAGTTGCTGATATATGTGTGGTAGGTTTGTTTTCCTCTCCCTCACCTTGCTTTATTGTCTGACTCTTCACTGCTGGTTTTCAATTTAAGACTAAAAAGCTTTTAATTCACCTTTATTACTTTTGGAGAGAGGCAGAAATCATAGGGACAAATATCATTAAAAAACCAAAGCTAACTGCATGGTTAGATACAACCAAAGGCAAATGATTAATGCATATTTGTTTTATCTTTCAGAATTTGGGTGAACAGCCAGTTAAGCTCAGGTTTAAAGGGTTGATTAAGTTTGTATCTGCCTGTAATCTTTATTTCTACTATGCTGTTTCACTGTCAAAATAGTTTTCATAACCCCATCTTCACTAAATAATGATTTTGTAGTGGAGAAACATTGCTGCCAGCCTTCGGGCATGGAACATATTTGCAAATTAAATACTGCATCCGCCTCACAAAATTTTTAACAGCATGTTGGCAAACATAACTCACTGTAACTGGGAAGAGAGCACAAAAAAAGGGGGAAGGCAGGGTTAGGATGATGTGGAGGTGAAACAGGATCTGAAGGAGAAAAAGGTGGGATTAAAGTAACTAGAGGTTTGGCTCCTGTTCTGGTGCCAGTCCTGAGCCATTGCCAGTGGAGTTCTACACCAGGGGATGCTCTCCAAAATCTGGCCACACACTAATTACTGGAGGTTTTGTTCAGGAAATTATCTCCATGTCTATTGCTGCATTTCACAGCAAATTAGCTGTGGAAATCCCAAAAACAATGAATAAGGTTGAAATTGTTCATCTGAGTCTTGCTCATTTTCTTTGTCATGCTCCTTATGCAAAAGAAACTAAGAGCCTATTTTCTTTATTTTGGCATTCCTTGTGCTGTCAAAAAAAATGGACAAATAAAGGCTTTGTTTAGGTCATGCTGTGAGATAGTGATAAGCTGTCAGTATTGATGCCAAAGTGTGTAAACATTCATAGCGCTGCCATACACATACCTTCTAAGATACTGTTGAGCACATTGGAATTTATGTTGAAAAACAGTTGTTTCACCGTGTGTGTGAGTGAGAGTTACTACAGTTACCTATATCACTAATATTTGACCACTTTAGTGGCAACATGGCGCCCCCTGAGGCGAACATGTTTGCGCGTTCCACTCTTGAATGCCGGCTTTTTCTTCGTTTTCTTCTTTTTTGCTTTTTCTGCAGTGCACAAATGTCATGCACTGCTTACATACAACAGACAGGCATTGCTGGATATCACCAACTCACAAAGCCACTGGGAATTTACTGGTTTCATACCACCAAAGCTGCAACTCACTGTTCGCTCCGGCTCCAGCGACAATAACAACAATGGCGAGGAAAGCCATCATCGCCCACAGGGAGCCTCCAGAGCACCAGGCACAAGCGAGCAGGCTGAAATCAGGAGAGTAACCCAGAGACGAAGAAGCAAATGGGGCAGGCGAGGGGGACTCCATGCTAGGCTAAAAGCTTGCGCTACCCGACCGCCATTACCCAGCCTCTTCCTTGCTAACATACAGTCTGGAAAACAAACTGGACGAGCTAAGGGCTAGGATTACAATACAATGGGAAATCAGAGCATGCTGTGCTCTAGTTCTCACCAAGACTTGGCTTTCTGACAGAGTTCCAGACTCAGCGATTCAACTACAAACACATTCTGTACATCGAAGCGATCGCACTGCTGCTTCAGGGAAGGTAAAGGGAGGTGGTGTGTGTGTGTTCATTAATAACTCATGGTGTGGAGATGTACGGACTGTTTATAAGCACTGTTTGCCAGACATAGAGTTTTTATTGCTGAAATGCCGGCCCTACTTTGTTCAGTAAAATTCCACATTTAAGCAAGAAATGCATGTCCCTACCTAGAGGGAACTGGCCTAGGCTGAGGGTCATCTCCTCTCCCTGGAGAGTGACCCAGAGACAGATGATCAGTAAGATCACTAATGACAGATGATCAGTAAGAGATTCTTTAACTTTTATTCAGTACTGTGAGAGCTCAACTATACAAATTTTAATAAGTTTTTGTTGGTTTGTACAGTTGTAAGTGAATCAAACAATGCACTCTAATTACTAAGTGAATATCACCACCAAAAAACCAGCAGCAATGATCATACTGACAGTAACTACGCACACACCTACTACGCCAACAAACTCACATGTTGTGCATCATCTTGGGTGGCTTTATAGTACCCCTACACCTACGCATCTGCTAACGCGCGCAGCGAGGTCTCACATCGACAGTTTGAACTGGTCACAGGAGTCACTCAGGCCAGCCGTTTCTGCATCGGACGTCATCAGTCACGTGTCTTTTCGGCAACAATACAAGCCTTGAAGCAGTGGTCCATGGAAGATCCCTCTTCGAGCTTAAATCATGTATAGAGGCCTATGTCTCAGATGGCCATCATTAATCTTAGCTAAACACCATGCACTAAAGTCATAGTCATATGTGTCACAGCTTTTATGGATTATTTCAGGTGAAACTAAACACTTCCTCAAAGAGCCAAAATATATTGGCTTCTAAAACTTTCTCAGTAAAGTAATATTTGAAGGTATAAGGAGGTCAAAGGTCAAAGTGTTTATTTGTCATATGCACCATTAGGAAACGTGTTTCCCTGTACAATGAAATTCTTACTTTGCCGTCCCCATGAATGCCACAAAATACAAATTAAATATAAAGTAGATAAATAAGTAACATAAAATCTAAGGCACTTTAAGCAGCAAATGCAACAATATGATAAAAATATAACAGAGAATGTATGCTACATGAGAGCAGCATGTGCAGCAGTCAACAATCATTGTGCAATTATGCATGTGCAAACAGAATGTAAACAGTACATCACATATTTCCTGGTAATAAACTCCTCCGCTGTTTAGGAGTCTGATGGAGGAGGGAAAGAAAGAGTTTTTCAGTCTAGTGGTCCTGGTCCTGCATTTCACACTTCGGACATGTACAACAGTGTGTCATTATCTGCAGGGCACAATCACATGACTGTATGGTGTTCATTGTTACAATACCGTACATTGTTGTCTGTCAGAATATAAATATGTAATTCCTGTGAGAATGAGAAAAGATTTCAAGAAAATGGGTTTAGGGGATGGCACTCTTCAAATACAAGGCTTTGAGAGCATTACAAAACACTTCAAAATTACAAAGTAAAGCACACAACAAAATTTACTTATACACATAAAAACTTACTTAATTTGGCCCATGTGTTATATAAGTGTATATTTTATTTTGAATCATTATTTCTAATATATTAACATACTATACATGGAGTATAACACCTGTTATACCAAAAATAAAATATTTATCCTCAAAGTACAGTAGCTATAGCAAGACAAATGAAAATCCACTATAAGAGTGCAATAGAAAAAGAGTCTGAGGGGATCACTAATGTACACTGAAAATTAGCAAGCAAAGAGGTCATATATGGTCGTATACTTAACTTTGTTGAGCTCAAGCACCAGTCTTATCCTAGAAAAAAAACACTGTGGGTGTGTCTCAGAAAAACACCGTGCCACATCTATTTTTCCCCTATAACTCAGAGGAAGTTCAGCTAGACCAAAGTGTCTCTCAGTTCCCTTGTCCATGGTTGCTCTGCACTGGGATTTTATCCTGTTGACTGCTGAGGACAGACACTTTACCTGGCATAATGCAGACATAGTAACTTCTCCAGCCTTACAACAATTCTCTCTTATGTTACAGAAACAAAGCATTAACAGATGTGCAACATGATTTATTTTTTTTAAACTTCACGTTAAGTCCTACCGAGTAGTAAAAACATAATTCCCTTTCAAGTAGCTCCAAGGTCGGTAAATCCAACCGGTGGTCACTGCGTCTTCCACCACATGACCACATACAGTCCCAAGATAGTCCCAATTATTTCCAACAGGTAGCGTAGCACAGACGAATAACATCATGGATCATTAATCCTCTCATTAACCAGCAACACATCACATGTAGTAGACACACTGGCCTCAAGCAGTCAGAACAAACAGGTACTGTGCTCCGAGGGAATCCAGCGTTGATCATTCACCGCCACGGGGGCTTCACTGGCCAGTTGCTTGTAGTTTAGACCCGGTCAGGTTAAAAGCGGGCGTAGAAGGTGTTGAGGTCATCGGCAGGCTGTCTGTGGAGCTGGTGATGCTGGTGGTGGTCCTGTTGTCTGATGTGCTGCAGGCATCCGTCTGCAGTCAGCAGTAGAATAAAAGCCATTCAGCTTCTCTCTGTACTGCCTCTTGGCCACTGTGATGGTTTTCCTCAGTCTGTACTTCGCAGCTTTGTACTCTGTCTCATCGCCTGATCTGAATGCATGAGAGCGAGCACGTAGCATGTGGCGTACCTGACTGTTTATCCAGGGCTTCTGGTTGGGAAACCTCCTGACTTGTATGGTGGGCACAATGTTGTCGATACGAGTATTAACGTACCCGGTAACATACTCAGCATAATCCTGTACGCTGACAGAAAAGCCTTCTGAGGTGGCTGCAGCTTTAAACACATCCCAGTCTGTCTGGGCGAAACAGTCCTGCAGGATGCCTTGGTCTCTGGGGTCCAGAGTTTAATTTTCTTGGTGACAGGGTTTGTTTGTTTCAGTCTGTGTCTGAAAACTGGATACAGGAACAAAGAAATGTGGTCTGAGGTGGGGGCATGGTGCAGCCCTGTATGCACCACGTATGTTACTGTACACATGATCCAGAGTGTTCGTGCCCTGAATGGGAATGTTCACATGTTGGTAATATTTGGTGGAGTACAGTTTTTAAATTACACTGGTTAAAGTCACCTGCAGCGATAAATACAGCATCGGGGTTCGCTGTCTCTAGCACGTTGATGGTATTATAGAGTTTGCTGAGAGCCGCAGAGGGATTAGCTCTTGGGCTAACATGCACAGCAGCAAGAAACAGGGCACTGTGCTCTCTTGCTAGATAATAGGTTTGGCATTTCAGCAATAAAAACACTACGTCTGGTGAACAGTGCTTATACAGTCTGTACATCTCCACACCATGAGTTATTAATGAACACACACACACCACCTCTTTTTACCTTCCCTGAAGCAGCAGTGCGATCTCCTCGATATACAGAGTGAGTCTCTAGCTGAATCGCGGAGTCTGGAACTCTGTCAGAAAGCCAAGTCTCAGTGAGAATTAGAGCACAGCATTCTCTGATTTCCCATTGTACTGTAATCCTAGCTCTTAGCTCATCCAGTTTGTTTTCCAAAGACTGTACGTTAGCTAGGAAGAGGCTGGGTAATGGTGGTCGGGTAGCGCGAGCGTTTAGCCTAGCATGGAGTCCCCCTCGCCTACCCCTTTTGCGTCTCCGTCTCTGGGTCGCTCTCCTGATTTCAGCATGCTCGCTTGTGCCTGGTGCTCCGGGTACTCCCCAGGGACGGTGTTGGCTGTCCTCGCCATTGTCGCTGTTGTCGTGAACAATGAGTTGTAGCTCAGTAAATTCCCAGTGACAATGCCTGTCTGTTGTATGTAAGCAGTGCATGACATTTGTGCACTGCAGTAAAAGCAAAAAACACACAATAAAGAAGAAAGCCAGCATTCAAGAGTGGAACGCACAAACACGTTCGCCTCAGTAGGCGCCATGATGTAGCTGACTATAAGTGCAGATTGTTATTATTTTGGGAGGATTGGGGTCTTGTCCTGAATTAATAACATGAAAAAGGGAGGTCTGCAGGGAACTCTGTTTGCAAGTTCATGGTAGTCAATTACTGAGTGAATATCTCCACCTAAAAACCTCAAGCAGTGTTTGAAGCTAGGATAGGTTTCCAATATTCCACCTTAGTGCGAGAAGTTAAGCTGTGTTATTATGTTCAGGGGTTAGCAAATTGTGGCCTTCCAACATGTCTTCTCCATGAACATATCAGCTAGCATGATTTTCTAAACCATGGAGGAGGCGTAATCAGTTAATGACAGTAAGTGGGTCAGTCAATTCTGTAGGGTAAATGGGTGAGTGTCCAGAACACCCAGGCCTTGACACACCCAGAGGATGAACAGGCGAAGTGTTCGGGTGTATTTGTGTGTGTGTGTGTGTGTGAGAAAGAGAGAGGGGTTAGGGTTTAGGAGATGTATAGAGGTTCTATACCCAAATGACAAGCCCACTGCTCTCATGTCAAGGTACAATTAATGACCCGTGCCAACATTACAGGATGAAAAATCCCCACTGTCCGAGCATCTCCCACCCAGCCTGGCAACTGGAATTCTTCACTAGGTCTGGCAATTGAAGAGAGAGTGGAAAATTGTGTAGATCATATATAAGCAAAAGGAAAATATTACATTTATTTCAATACATATAGACAAATTGTTCCACATTTTGGTTTTAAATATATATAAACATTCTAATTCTGTTAATTTAAGTAACAAAGATTTATTTCTTTTTGAAATACAGCAAGTTAAACTATTAAACTATCTGTATGGTTTGATAGTGTAGTTTTTGTCATTTGAGTAAATTGTGAATTTATTTTAAAATTGTGTCAATTTCACTTTTTCCCACTTGGTGATTTCACTTAATTTAAAACCTACTGTAATTCTCAATTTAAAGTTTGGTATTCAAATAATGGTGTGATGCTTGTATGTGGCTAGTATGAATAATACAAGCCAGTTACTAATAAAGTGTAGGTAAAACAAACATTAGGTAGGGAACGGAGTTACCTGTTCTCTGTGGAAAATGCATTATAATATATATTTTCTAAGCACAAATTCCATCAGTACAACAACAGGGCAATGTCATACACACCCCTCTGCTGTTCTGATGATGTCAAATATTGTGTTTGTTTCCTGTTCTTTCTACTTTACCATTCTGGCAAAGAGCAAATAAATGTTTTATTCTTTGAGAAGATAATGTCACTACAATAGAGTGGATTGGGGTCTGTTGTATTGGAGGAATTAGTGCTTTGGAAATTTGAATCTATCGGTGGAACAGATAAACATGGAAGAAATGTTCAGTTTGCAGGCTTCTTAATAAAATATTATGGGATATGAGCTTGACAGTTAATTTCATTGGTAAAGTGACTGGAATAAAATTGCTTAAAAGTATGAAATATATTTAGGTTTAGACTAGAACATTAGAATGCACTTACTGTTAAGTCACTTTTTTAACCAAGGTCAGTGTCAATGTAATGTAATTCACTGTAGAATAAAGGCCTGTCTGTAATACACAGTAAGCTGGACTCTTATATAAGAATGGTTCTCTGTGCAGTTAAAATAAACAAAGGCCCAGACAGTATTTGAGAATTTATGATAATAATCATATCTAGATTCCTAGCTTTGTGTCTGTGTGATCCCCAACCCAAGGCCACTGAGAATGAAGGGCTTAAAGCAGCTGCTGCAGTTTTCAATGAGACTGTCATCTTTCTACCAATGTCATCATGATCATTTGAAAGATATTAAATTCAAAGAAAAACTGCACATATGTCTGACATATGTACGCATGTACAGTATATGTTCACCACATTTCTTTGGTGATATTCAGTGTTACATAAATAATAATGAAATAAAAATTATGATTTAATAACGTATGAAAGTAAGTCCCTTCATTTTGAATTTTAATTGTGATTTAGAGATTAGGGGTGCTATTAGATACTGCAGAAAGAGATTCTGCCTTGGCCACAGAAAGGTTTGGGAAGGCCCCAGCTACTGGTTTCTAATTCAGAATCATTACATCTTCCTTAATATTACATACATTGCATTACATTCCCTTAGCCATTAGTCCAGACTCAAACAACCAACCACAGTGTGTCATAATAAATTTTACTTTATCATTTTACACTGTGCCAAGATAAACAAATCAAACCAATCTCAAGTGTGGAAATCACTCAAAATAACTGTGAATGTAGAAATGTATTATCTTCACCCTCCAAATCCAATTTATTTCATGCATATCTTACCATCTAAATTGAATACAGCACATAACTTGTGTGAGATATCTCTTTGAAAATACTTGCCTTATCTTATCACTGGGCCCTATCTTATCCCGGGCATCTCACTTTCTAACCAGACAGAGTTGTCAAAATGTGCAGGGCTCTGCTGCTGTCTTGCCATATTTTTATTGGTCTTCTCACACAGGATGAGTTTGCCGGATCCACCCAAACACTGTAATGTTTTAAAGGAATCTTCTCTCAGTGTTAATTGGCATTTATGAAGTTAAAACATTTTAATTAGGGGCAATTATCAGATTATAGAGGGTCTTTAATTACCACACAGGCAGATATATTTATTAAAAATAATGGGGCTAATTGCAAAAAAAGTGACTGAACACCATCGATTCCAATGTGGAAAATAAAAAAAAGATAATTATTTAAAGAATAAATTATCTCACAGTGGACAGTACTTAATAAAAGTTACAAGTGGGTTCTGATAAAGTGAAAACCTTAATTAAATATGGAAGACTGTTTGTTCATTGAATTTAATTCACAGAAAGTCTGGTCATGGTTCAGAATGATAACAGTGGCATGGGTCTTCCAGTGGTTTGGTATATGCAGGATTGATTTGTTCCTGTCCAGACCTGTTCAGCTTTAAAAAAATCAAAACTCAGAATTGTGCAACTAAATACTGACTAGATGTGAGTAATGACTGCAACCATGTCTGTAGTAAAACTGTATGTTGAGGTATTGTGTGGCTATATACAAGAAGGGCTGCAAGAGACTATTGAACAAATAGTTTCATTTCAGTTAGAATTCACACAAGAATAGCAAGAATGTTTACAAGAAACAGCAAGAGGAGCTGGGAGAGAGAGGAAAAGTATTAAAATGCTATAGCAGAATGCATAAAGTAGAAAAGTTAAGAAAAATTAAGATGGCTTGTGTGTGTGTGTTTTATTTGAAATAATCATTAGTGAATGTGTAAGAATAAAATGAGAAAGAATTGTATTGAAAAAGGTACATTTAGAAGTCTAAAGTACATTCTGAATCTAAATCATATAGAATGAGCAATTCTGATTCACAGAGAAAAAGGGAAGTAACACACATCCCTGAAATGAGGAAGTCAGGAGGTGTGTGTATGAGTGTGGGACTAATAGAGAGAAGGGGGGAAGAAAAAAATAAGTTCACTGAGTTCATAAAAATCATGGTTTCATGCATAAAGTAAAAATTTGATTGGTAATTAATGTTTGATCAATGTCTAATCAATGATAATCAATGTTTAGTCAAGTATTGCATTCAAAATATAAAGATCCATGTTTTGATTTTATGGCATTGATAAGTTTTGTGTAATCAAGGGGTAATTCTGATTGTTTAGTTGAAAGCAATAATGGGATTCTTTGTATTTCAATCAGGTGTGAGTTTTCTGTATTTTTATTGGGTTAGGATGATTTAGTTTTCTAAGAGAAGTTAAACTGATAAAAATACTGTGAAAGGAAGTTGGTTACAACCAGTCAAAAGCAGTCATGAGCATTTTACAAGGAATACTGAACATTGACAAGTGCATGCCAAAAAAGGTATTAAGTGCAAACTGTGGCATCTGGTTGGATGGAGGGACTGGGTCTACTGACCAAAATCCTTTAAAAACCCTGGCAAAAAGAGGAATGAGGGGAGTCCTTTACTGTTGCAGCCGGAGGCTCTGTCCGGTTGATTTTCTGACTCCCAGAAGACCGAGTGACTGAAGGAAAACAACCCTGTGGGGGAGGAAGAGAAGAAAACCATTACTAGAGCTGTCCGCTCTCCATAGAAGTCACCAAGGGACAATGGAACTGTGCCAAAGCCTCATGATTCAGCAAGAGGACTCTGAATTCTTGTTTAAAAGATTTCAACAGAAAGCCACAATCCAACAAACTCAAACCAACTGAGGACTGGTGACCAGGAGCAAACCTTTGACTTTTATTCAGTGTCTTGAGAGTGCAACCATAATAGTTTTAAACAGTATGAACATTTTAGATTTATGTTAGTAGTTGTTGATTTATTTAGATTGTAAGCTGGTCAAGACAATTATTGATGATTTTAATGCTATATATTTTAATGCGGTCTGTCCTGGCCAGATCATTCAAAATCAACACGGTTGTTGTTATGGTTAACGATGACATTGATATGGAGTTAATGACACTGAAACAGTGATGCTAACGGTGAGATTTGTTTTTGTTTGGTGTGGCCACACAAGTTGGCAATCTGTTTTATGTTTTGATGTGGCCACACAAGTTGGTGATCCTCCTGGTCCCTGCCATGATTACCTCCAGCAATCCTCCTTGTTCCTGCTGCTCACCTGCTGTCTGCTCACCTTCCAATCTTCTGGTTCCTGCTGCTCACCTTTCTACTTACCAGTCATCCTGGTCCACTGATCCTCCTGGTTACTGCTACTCTCCTGTCTACTCACCTGTCATCCTGGTTCCTACTGCTTCCCTGCCCATCCTGGTTTTCTCAGCCTCCACTGCTCGACCCTGGTTTGGACCTTGATAACCCATTGACTTTGTGCTTTCAAACTGCCTATATTTGGCAATAAAAACAGTTTACCACTAGCGCACCTGAGTTTGCACTTTGAGTCCTCATGCTCACTCTCTCACCCCCCTGGTGAGGGACCCCACCGTAACATGTTGCTCGAGGGAATTCCATACAAACTGGCGGGCTGTTGAGAGGGAGGTGATGTTTTTAAAGTTGTATCAAAAAACATTTTATTTTATATAATCTAGCCACAGCGGTTGCAAGCCAGTAACTTCTGTGCCGGTCCCAAGCCCAGATAAATAGAGAGGGTTGCGTCAGGAAGGGCATCCGGAGTAGAAACATGCCAAATTTAAACATGCGAATCATCAGCGTGAATTCGGTTGAGACCCAGGTTAACAACAACCGCCACCAGTGCTGTTGAGCTACAAGGTGCTGGCAGAAATTGGACTACTGTTGGTCGAAGAAGGAGAGGAGGCAGAAAGATTCGTAGGCAGAGAGAGAAGAGCAAAGGCAGGAGTGTAGGTCTGAGAATAGGGACTCTTAACACTGGCACAATGACAGGGAAAGGCAGAGAGCTGGTGGACATGAAGGAGAGAAGGAAGGTAGATATACTGTGTGTGCAGGAGACCAGGTGGAAGGGTAGCAAAGTGTGTAGCATTGGAGGGGGATACAAACATGGTGTGGATGGTGTGGACAGGAAGAGAAATGAGGTAGGAGTGAGGAGCTGGAATGTTTTAGAGGTGAAAAGAGTGTCAGACAGGGTGATCAGTCTGAAGTTGGAAATTGAAGGGGTAATGTTGAATGTAGTCAGTGGTTATGCTCCACAAGTAGGGTGTGAGTTAGAAGAGAAGGAGAGATTCTGGAGTGAGTTAGATGAGGTGATGGAGAGTATTCCCAGAGGGGAGAGAGTGGTGATTGGGGCAGACTTCAACGGGCATGTTGGTGAGGGAAACAAAGGTGATGAGGAGGTGATGGGCAGGTTTGGTGTTAAGGGAAGGAACCTAGAAGGACAGATGGTGGTGTACTTTGCTAAGAGGATGGAAATGGTTGTAGTTAACACTTATTTCCAGAAGAGGGAGGGACATAGATTTACAAATAAGAGTGGAGGGAGGAGTACGCAGTAGGAGGAGAGAGTATAGCCAGACAGCATCGATTGGTGGTGTGTAAGATGACTCTGGTGGTCAGGAAGAAGAGGAAAGGCA
>NW_018128259.1:44623-45597 GCF_001952655.1 Monopterus albus | reverse complement strand
GGGAGGTGGCAATGGCCAAACAGAAAGCATATGATGGGTTGTATGCCAGGTAAGACATGAGGGAAGGCGAGAAGGACTTGTACAGATTAGCAAGACAGAGAAATAAAGATGGGAAGGATGTGCAACAGATAAGGGTGATTAAAGACAGAGATGGAAAGGTGCTAACAAGTGCGGAGAGTGCAGAAAAGATTGAAGGAGTATTTTGAGGAACTGATGAATGAGGAAAATAAGAGGGAAAAAAGGGAGGAAGAGAGGTGAAGGTGAAAGCCAGTGACTTCTGTGCCCGTCCCAAGCCCGGATAAATAGAGAGGGTTGTGTCAGGAAGGGCATCCGGCGTAAAAACATGACCAAACTTAAAATCTCTATCTAGTTTGTTCAACAGGATTTTAGAGAGTGAGAAGATGCCTGAGGAATGGAGGAGAAGTGTACTAGTGGCGATCTTTAAGAACAAGGGTGATGTGCAGAGTTGTAGCAACTACAGAGGTATAAAGTTGATGAGCCACACAATGAAGCTATGGGAAAGAGGAGTGGAAGCTAGGCTAAGAAAGGAAGTGGATATCTGTGAGCAGCAGTATGGCTTCATGCCCAGAAAGAGCACTACTGATGCAATTTTTGCCCTGAGAATGTTAATGGAGAAGTACAGAAGATTGTCAGAAGAAGTTGTGTGTCTTTGTGGATTTAGAGAAAGCGTACGACAGAGTACCACGAGAGGAGCTATAGTACTGTATGAGGATGTCAGGAGTGACAGAGAAGTATGTCAGAGTAGTTCAGAATATGTATAAGAGGAGTACAACAGTAGTGAGATGTGCTGTAGGTCAGACAGAGGAGTTCAAGGTGGAGGTGGGGCTACATCAAGGATCGGCTTTGAGTCCCTTCTTGTTTGCTATGGTGATGGACAGGTTGACAGATGAGGTCAGACAGGAATCTCTGTGGACAATGATGTTTGCGGATGACATTGTGATCTGTAGTGAGAG
>NW_018128259.1:37485-44585 GCF_001952655.1 Monopterus albus | reverse complement strand
GGTGTACAAGACAGTAGTGAGACCAGCTATGCTGTATGGGTTAGAGACTGTAGCAGTGAGGAAAAGACAAGAGGCAGAGATGGAGGTAGCAGAGATGAGGATGTTGAGGTTCTCTTTAGGAGGGACCAGGATGGACAGGATTAGGAATGAGCACATCAGAGGGACAGCTCAGGTCGGCTGTTTTGGGGACAAGGTCAGAGAGGCAAGACTGAGATGGTTTGGACATGTGCAGAGGAGGGATAGTGGTTATATTGGTAGAAGGATGTTGGAGATGGAGCTGCCAGGCAAGAGGTCAAGAGGAAGGCCAAAGAGGACATGAAGTTAACTGGGGAGAGAGTAGAGGATGCCAAGGATGGAGTTATGTGGAAACAGATGATTCGCTGTCACGACCCCTAACAAGAACAGCTAAAAAAAGACGATCAGAAAATATTTTATATAAAATATCCAGCTGTTTACTTATTACATAATATACACTATCCTTTAAATATCTTATCCTTAATAACATCTTATGTTAACTAAATACTATGCAAAACAAATATGGTCTTAAGGGGCCAGTGTCATGGCTTTTATTGGTTATTTCAGATAAAACACTTCCTCAAAGAGCCAGAGTATACTGGTTTATAAAAATTTCTCAGTAGAGTAACATCTGAGGGTATAAGGAGGTAGCCGCCACTATAACTGCAGGTTGTTATTATTTGGCAGGTTTTGGGGTCTTATCCTGAATTAATAACATGAAAGAGGGAGGTCTGCAGGGAACTCTGTTCGCAGGTTAGTCAATTACTGAGTGAATATCTCTGTCATAAAACCTCAAGCAGTGTTTGGAGCTTTAATATGTTTCAAATATGCCACCTTAATGTGAGAGGTTAAGCTTTATTCCTATGTCCAGGGGTTAGCATGTTGTGGCTTTCATACACTCAGCATTGAAAACATTTTTTTCAGCAGAATCTTATCCTACCCATCCATCCCTAGCTCCATTACCACTCATATACTTGTACAATCTTAAAGTCCAGATAAAGCAAAATCAGTGATTTGTTTCTAAACACATTATACATGTTAGAAAATAGATGCTGAAAACATGAAAATACTGTGAACTATGTAGTGCTGAACTGTGGAGTTAGACCATTTCATCATTTTTGAGACCAAGAGTTTTTGGGGGGGGAACAGAAATCATGGCTCAATGATACACTGGAGCCATCCTTAACATAACACCTCATCACTACACAGAAACATTATAAATGCCAGAGCTCTCTCCTTACATTTGTCTTTAGGGGCACTCATGAGACTGAGCACAGATGAAAATTTACAGCCACAGCAATGTTTTTTTTAAGAAATAATGTTAATGCTACAGCCTCAGTATTAAAGATTGACAAAAGCAGGAACACATGAAGGGTGAATTTGGTGGAGCGGGTCTGAACTGATGTAGCTGGAGGAGGGAGAGAGATGCAAGGGAGATAATGGCCACAATGGGCTGGACAGTTAGGTGTTAGCTTAACAATCTTGCAGACTATGGACAAAGCTTAAATGTTTACTTCTCTGCAAGTTTATACTTGTTTAGCAAAGATTTTATTATACAAACATTAGCAGCATAGGGCTCCCTGTCTCCATTGCTGCTACAGCCACTGTCTCTTTGTGTGTGTGTGTGTGTGTGTGTGTGTGTGTGTGTGTGTGTAGCAGCTGAGCATCACCTGCTCTCATTCAATCTTCAACACAAAGGAAAGGCTGCTTTATAAACCATCAAGAAGTCCCCTTCTGTTTCAGACGCCCCACCATTATCCCAGTTCCCAAGAAACCCTCCATCAGTGGACTAAATGACTATAGAACTGTCGCCCTGACATCTATAATTATGAAGTTCTTTTGAAAGACTGGTGTTGACCCACCTGAAGAGCATCATAAACCCCTGATGGAGCCCCTGCAGTTTGCCTGCTGGGCATCATCAACACCATCATCCCTAACATCCTCCACTCCAAACTGACCCAGTTCACTGTGCTTGCCCACACTGGACACAGTAATCACAACAGTGAAATAAACTGTAAATGCAACCATTGTATATATCATTCTGGAAGCTCTCCTGCAGTAATGTATTTAGACATATACATAAAAATTCCTCACTCGTCCCCCACTTTGGGGAGGTCTTGTTTTCCTTCCTTCAAGCTCGGGTCCTTTACCAGAGGCCTGGGAGCTTGAGGGTCCTGCGCAGTATCTTAGCTGTTCCTAGGACCGCACTCTTCTGGACAGAAATCTCAGATGTTGTTCCTGGGATCTGTTGGAGCCACTCTCCCAGTTTGGGGGTCACAGCCCCCAATGTTCCTATTACCACAGGGACCACTTGTGCCTTCACCTTCCACATCTTTTCTGGCTCTTCTTTTAGCCCTTGGTATTTCTCGAGCTTGTTCCTTCTTCCTGATGTTGCTATCGCTTGGGATTGCTACATCTATTACTACAGCCTTCTTCTTCTTCTGTTTGTCCACCACTACTATGTCTGGTTGGTTGGCCATTACCAGTTTGTCAGTTTGCATTTGGAAGCCCCACAGGATCTTAGCTTGGTCATTCTCAACCACCTTTGGAGTTGTATCCCATTTTGACTTTGGGACTTCCAGCCTGTACTATGCACATATGTTTCTGTACACTATGCCAGCCACTTGGTTATGGCATTCCATGTATGCCCTGCCTGCTAGCATCTTGCATCCTGCTGTCATGTGCTGGATTGTCTCAGGGGCATCTTTGCACAGCCTGCACCTGGGGTCCTGTCTGGTATGGTAGACAAGATGCTCTTGAATCAAGCTCATCAGGGCCTGTTATTTGGGCTTTGTACCCAATCCCCAACTCCCCCCTGACCTGACGTCCTGGCTCCCTCTTGCTGTAGCATTCGTGTTGTACTTCATCAATCTCTAGTTGTGATAGTAGGTCCTTCTTGCGGATGTTAGAGCACTGAGCTACTAGTTGTTTCGATGTTAGTCTAGATGTTGGGTTACGAAGTATCCATAGGTCCCCTCTTGCTGGGGTTACTTGTGTAGTAGCATTCCAATAGTTCCCTGTTCTCTTCTCTTGTCCATGAATGTTTAAGCTGTTTCTCTTTTCTCTCATTCCTTTCCTATTTTTGATTGCACACATTTCCCATTTGAATGCACACCGTTTAATCTTATTCTCATTTTTATTGCTCTACTTTTTAATCTCATTGCTACTTTCTATTCTTGTTGCCTTACAACACATTGAGAGCCTCTGTACTTGAGTCAGAATCCTGTATGTTCAAACATATTTGGCAATTCAAGATGATTCAGATAGATTTTTTTGTTGTCAGGGGTGGAGTAAGTTCTGCAACTCAGCCCATCAGCTGGGTGACTCACTCGGAACAGATTCCTCCTCCTGACGCCGCAACTGCTCAAGGCGGCCCAGCAGCACATCGTGATGGTGCAGGATGGATTGAAATGAGAGAGAGTCCGTGGTGCCCATGTTTGGACAGTCTGTTCGGTTGTGAGGTGCAGGCCTCAAGTAGAAAATTGGACTCAACAAGCAGGGCTTGAACTTATAATCATAACCATAAACTTTATTACCAAGTATTATCAAAAATACAAGGAATCTGACTCCAGCCCAATGGCCTTCCAGACTTGGGATATGAATTGTGGGCCCGTCGGACACGATGTCGTATGGGATGCCATGAAGTCAAAAGCCATGCTGAATGATGAGGTCGGTTGTCTCTCGGGCTGAGGGAAATTTAGGTAGGAGCACAAAGTGAGGTGCCTTGGAGAATCTGTCCATGATCGTGAAAATCACCATGTTGCCTTGAGAAGGAAGGGGGCCAGTAATGAAATCAAGGGAGATATGGGACCATGGTTGTCCAGGTCAGGAGCAGGTCAGGCAGGCTTTGATGCAATCCCGGGCGTCCCTTTCCAACAATGGCCACCAGAAGTGGCGTCTGAGGGCTGCGATGATGTAGTGGGTTCCCGGTTGACAGGTCAAGTGGGAGGAATGGGCCCAATGTAGTGTGCGAGCCTGGAGGGCTTCAGGCACAAATAGGCGGTTTGGTGGTCCTCTCCCTGGGTCCAGTTTGTTGCGCTGAGCATCCCTGATCTTGGGGTGGTGGAGTGTTCTCTTGGGGGACCTGAATAATAGCAGGACATTCTTTACCAAGCAATGGAAACAAGCCTGAATATAAACTGGGTTTTAGTATGTTATAACCTCTCACTACTTCACCAAGCGTAACGACATATCCAACTCCACCATGTGAATTAAAGTGCAATGTGTGAAATTCACTGGGGAAAATACTACTACCCTATTTTTCTTGTATTGTGGCTTTAATGCTTTGTTGCTTTTATGTAACTTTTTATTCTAAAACTAAGTGAATTACTAAGTGCGATGTCTGAAGGTCACTGGGAAAAATACTATCACCCCATTTTTTTGGGCTGCGGTTTTTAATACTTTGTTGCTTTTATGTAACTTTTTTATTTTTTAAGACTAAGTGTTCTTTCTGGCTTTTGACTCCTTACCTGACTCCAAAGGAGAGCTGCACAAGAATTCCTATATGCCTAGACTGCCTGTTTATGCATACTGTACATGGCAAATGTAACCCTTTTGCCACCCGGCTCGTTGTAGCAAGGGAGTGACTAGTTAGTATATACCCCTTCAAGCTCAAATAACACAAATTGGCAAAGGGACATTCCAATGTATAACAACTTTGTCTAGGGTTCAGTATGGTTCTCACCTTCAAAACACCAATTAGAGAGACCCCAGAAATGACATTAAATTAAATAACCAGAATATGTACATCCGTTACCTGTAACTTACGGATAATTTTTCCAGAGACAGTATACAAATGAAAAACACACACCGAATGCAGTTTAACTTTGTGTATTAACTAAAAAAAACAAAACACAGGTCACAGTTTTATGCAGTTCGAACAACAAATAATATTTCAACCCCACAGTCAACCTGGGTGCACCCTTAGAGTTTTATGCTAGCATGTGTTGGCGCACGTTGGAGCTCGTGTTCATTCAGATCCAATGCAATAATCCTACCAGTGTGATGAAACTCCTCCTTACCAGCCCAAGAACACAAATCGTCCACACGTGGAATCCCCACGAACCTGTCGTCGTCCCACGCAGGCGAGTGTTGAGTCTCCGGCAGCAACACCGTCAGCTTCCCTATGGCTCTCAGCGGGGCAATCCACACATACACCACAGCGCTAGCTCCAGCTCAACCCTCTCAGCCTTGTCTTCTGACAACACAGTTTCACTCACTCCCTCGCAGCGTGGGTCCCTCCCGAACTCTTCTGCGGTCCATCGGAGCAGGAACAATTGTCCAGGTCCGCCAAGGATCGAGTCTGAGCACTTTCCCTTCGCCCTGAACACTTCACAGACACACGCCCTCCATGGCCATTGCCGTACCTTCTCCCCGTTCTCCTTCGCCTGCTTCGTGCGTCTTCTCCCTTCTTCTTCTTCCACTTTTTTTTTTCCGATTGTCTTCTTTTGTGGTACACTCAAAACATTATGAATTAATAGAACATGAGATACAAACAAATTCCTCAACACCCATATAAAATGGCTATAACACTGTGCAACTGCATATTTTAACTCATTATAATAAATTATGAAATTACCGGAACCAGTCAAAGAATGTGTTACAGTCCATGCTTTGCCTATAGATTTCATTATCTATTAAAAAGATGATCAAAGCTTTCATTTATATTTTAGGTAGAATTACTTCATCTATATGTTGTGAGGAGCTACTGTGCCTGTTGCATCCTGCCTGTGGGTGAAAGATTGAAAGATCTTGACAAAGAAGTGCACTGCATGAAAAATACAGCTCTAGTTGTTTTGCATCAAATATTTAACTACAGTGTCCAATGTTGATAAGACAGAGTAAAATTTGGCTAATTTTACTCATGGGGACATGAATCAAAATCAACAACATGTAAATAAAACAGTCATCCACCCACCACTGTGCCATGTATCACACTCAGCTATGATTGGCAGCTACCAACACTTGTTGATAACCTACAGCCTGCAAATGTTTATAACACCAAATTCAGGCCTGTCTTACCTTAAACTCAGACAGTTCATACATTCATTTGTGTTTAGCTCACAGTCTGCCCGCAGTTTTAATTTTATTCTCAAATGTAGACACAGTGAAAAGTTTCTGGCCTCTCATAAAAACTGATGTCACTTTCTGTTTACTGTGGTCACTTTGTTAATGTGGAAGTGTTAACTGCTGATGCTAATGAAGCATTCCCTGTTGCTGCTCCTTCACATTAAAAGCAATGCATTATCAAAACCCTGAATGGCTGTTATGATGAAGCAGTCATGGGACATGTAATCTCTTTGTCACTAACATTAGTGTGGCTATCATTTGGAGAAATAAAATATTCCACAAAGTAGACTCAGGAGATGGCCAACTCCTTTCTTGGCTCACAGATTATTAGGAATATTAGATATGAAGTGAATGGAGCCTTTCCCAATCACATTCATTCATTCAAACTATTCCACTAAGTTCAAGCATTCACTAAAAATGAGTGTATGTTCATGCACAACACTCGGTTGAAACAGTTAATTAAGATTATAGATGTTTATATAGATTTATCTTGGATCTCTTAAGCTCTTTTAACTTTTATGTTGTAATTAGTTTTCATGGTGCAGTCATTTTCTGAAATTTGTTCTGATTTGTTTTTATTAAAATATGTTAAATATCTTTTTACCTTTTGAAATGCACAGTTCTTACCTCTTATCAAAGAAGACAAACTAATATCTTTATAAGTAAACCTATTAATAGCACAGTGAGTGAACTAAAGAAAATTAACATGTTTTAAGAATGACCATGTGCCCATTGACATACAACAAGTCTATTTGTTGACTGGCCTTAGTGTGCAGCCAAGTGGCCTCTGTTCTATGGAAGCAAAACGGCCTCATAAAGATTTGAATCTATATCAGCATCTGAATAATAGGTTTTGAAATATTATACTTTGAATTCTATATTCTGAATGAATGCACTCTGAATTTTACGCAGTGAAATTGCAAGTAGAGATTTTCAAGTTAGAAAAATACATCATTTTGATTTCAAACCACACCAATATTATTTAAATAATTCAAATATAAAAATGTACATGTCTA
>NW_018128259.1:12069-33874 GCF_001952655.1 Monopterus albus | reverse complement strand
TTCGCCTCTAGAGTCACATGACTGACCTGTGTTTACCCGATTGGGAAGGGATCCGATCGATGGCATTGTCGCTCGATTGCTACTGCCCAGTGTCCCGGATGTTGTTTTGAATTTCAGCACCTGAATGTCACAGTCTGAATTGTGAGTTGATTGAACTTTCTGGTTCTGAATAGTGCTTCTTGAAATAAACGCATTGAATATATTTTTTGAAAATTAGACATGTACATTTTTATATTTGAATTATTTTAATAATATTGGTGTGGTTTGAAATCAAAATTATGTATTTTTCTAACTTGAAAATCTCTACTTGTAATTTCACTGCGTAAAATACAGAGTGCATTCATTCAGAATATAGAATTCAAAGTATAATATTTCAAAACCTATTATTCAGATGCTGATATAGATTCAAATCTTTATGAGGCCGTTTTGCTTCCATACTGTTCCCTTAGAAAAAAGCCAAATGTCCTTGCCATTTAAACTATGAAATGTATGGCCTGGTTGCAAGACTGACCAACTATATTGCAAGATAGAAAATGAACAATGGACAGGTCTGCAATATTCTAAACTTTTACAGTGTTGGAATCACACTTACTATTTTGTCATGGTACTTTGTTGTTTTGGTGGGGGTTCTCCATGGTGCAGGTCTCTGCTGCATAACAGGACTACATTGTGTGTTTTTTTTTTTTGTTTGTTTGTTTTTTTTACACAGGGCAAATATCTGTGTGAATCTAGCCTAATGCTCTTTAGCAAAGATACACATACACACACAAACAACACACACATCTCTTTATCACAGTTCCCAGGATTCAGCCCCATATCCTAGCACTCACCATGCTGTTCAGAGGTGTTTCAGTGGGTGTCATTCCACACTGCATGCTTCACAGCCCAGTCCAGCGAGTTGCTTAATGATCTACCTAAAGACTTCCTCTCTCATACTCCTTCTTGACCTTTCCTCTTACTCCTACACTCCTGAGCCACATTACTTCTCTATCAGTCACATCATCACACATAGAAAGCCCATGTGCAAAAGGAAGTGTGGTTTATTTAGAATCTGCTGTTTAAAGTGGATGGATTTAATCCAGTACAACTGTCTGTTATCTGATGATTTTAAAACCTGTGTGTTTTTGGTGGCCATTGCCCAGGGCCTGTAGATGAAAATTAGGTTTTAACTATATCTGTTACAATAAATGTATTGTGCATTGTTCCTGTCAAATAAACACAGAAGAACCTGAAAGTGGTACACACAGCAAAATTGAAGAGAGGGGAGAAAGGAAAAAAAGACAATGTAAATAAATAACTACATGGAGGGTATAGGCAATGTGTCCATCCTGAACCACCAACACTGCAGCAAAAACAAGATTGATGTCCAGTCGCCACCAGGGAGCTCCAGAGCAGTTCAACAGGGTAGGGTCACTCAGGACAGTAGTATTGTTTTATAGTTATTAAGTTGAACCCTTTTTCTGATTTATTGATTGTCATGATTTGCATTGATTTTTATTGTTGAGACTGGAATTATGCCTGTATGAGTTGCCACCTGACCCTGATAGGAGAGAGCTCACCCACTGGATGATCCCCAAAATGTGAACTTGTGCTGTGTACATATAGAATTCCTTTGCCACTCAGTCGTTAAACCTATTCTCATGGGCAGGCAGGGTCATTCAGAAGGATGGGAGTTCATTCAGAAAGCTCTGTTGCTGCTGTGATTATGTTACCTGTATAATGTCCCAGTGAGTGAATATGGTTCATTGGACAGCTCCCATAAGGCAGTCAGGTGTATACATACACATACATACACAGGTGTATGGTATTTGTCCTTCAGTTATTGTGAAGGCACTGGCTAATTCCTATTCACTCCCCTTATCAGTAAGAATTGATCCTGTTTGTAAATTTGCATGGTTTTTGACACTGTATCTTCCAAATGTAACCATTGTGTAGATGCTGCTCATACAGTCATTGCTGTTTTAGTTAGGTTGTATATTTTTTTCTAAAAAATGTGGACTTGAAATGGCTTTTTCTGGGGGTGTTACTATCTTGGTGGTTAGAACAGCAGTCATGTACTCAGACGTTTTAGAGTTTAATCCCTGATAAGGGCAGACCAAGAATATCTGTGGCTGCTATTTGATGCTGTGTGTCCCAGCAGTCCCATCCAGTTTCTTCAGCAACTGTGTTCATCTAGGGCAGGGTTCTCCAACCTTTTTTTACTTGGAGAGCTGCTTTGAAAAAATGATAGTGTTGTGGTTTGTGTCCTGCTTCCTGTTTTGTGCTTTTATTTTTGGTTAGACTTCCTGTCATATGTCGGCTTACCTGCCCCAGCTTTACCTCGGTTCACAATCACCATTCATAGTTTCCACCTGATGCTCATTATCCTCTGGTCTCCTGTCTATATATCCTTCTTTCCCTCAACTGGTTGCTGGTTCATTTTGTCTCTGTGCCTTGTTGCCCCTGTCATCTGCTTGCTATCTCTGTTCGCCACACCCTGCTTGTTCATGTACTCTTGTAAGTTTGACGCAGTCTCCTGTTTGTTCCTTTGTGTTTGTGATCCTGGCCTATTAGCAGTTCTTTTTGTTGGTTTCTCCAGTCTTGCTTTAGTTTCTTACCCTGCTCCCTGACCTACTGTTTAGTTTAGCATTATGGAATTCTTTGTTTGTCCCTGTCAGGATGAGCCTATGTATTTTTTCCCCATCAATCTCGTTCTCTATCATTTAATAAAGCCCTACCTGAACCTTCCCTTGCTTCGTGTTGTCTGTATATTGAGTCCTACCTAGTTAACCATAACAAAGTGGCTGAGAGCTACTCATATTTTATATTAGGCTACTAGATACATATAATCACATATTGTATCAAATTTTTCAATCACATCTCCAAACAAAACCAACGGAATAAGATAATTGTTTTGTGGAACCAGTTATCAAATATTGATATCCAACACATTTTGCATCAAAAACATAATCAGTCAACACAGCTGTTTGCCAAACTCATCAGTATCTCCTTTCACATATCAAAACCTTATTTTATAGATTGCATGTGCTGTAGGCGTTGCAAAAATAGTGTACCCCAAACTGACAGCTCCTGTTGCACTGAATAGTCAAAAACCTTGTTGAGATAGGCCTGACTGAAGGGACAATCCAAAGTAAATGAGGGAAGAAAGGAAACTAAGAGACAGAGAGAACTAAAGTAGGAAAAGAGGAAGCAGAGTGGACAGCAGACCAAAGTTCCTTGAGTCACTCCATTAACAGGAGCATCCTGCATCCCACCCCGCTAGTTCTCCCCCTCATTCCTCATATCCTACTTACTCCCTAACAGACACACTCCACCACAAATCCCTTCACGCAAAGTCACCCAAGATTAAGCATGTGTGAAATTGAGGACTTTTGTAATACACAGGCCCTCTCTGATCTCCACAAACACACACATACACAACACTGTGTTTTCATTCCTTGTGAGGACTTTACGCTGACTTACATTCATTTCTTGTAGACCTTCCTAACCATAGCCACTGCTTGCCTAACTCTAACCCTAACACTTAACCTAACACCTAACCATAAACTATGTTGCCACCATAAAATTCAGTGATATTCTTATGGGGACCAGAGGCTGGCTGAGTCCCCACAATGTGAGTGTGTTTAAAGGTCCCCATAATGTAAGTAATACAAAGGCGCACACATTCCACTTCTCCCTGGCAATAAAACAGAAGAATATGTGGTGAATAAGCAAAAAATAGGAAGTGGGGTTTGTCTGCAAAAAAGGAATTACAATCCACATTTCCTGATCAATATGGATACTTCTGCCAGTGGATTGCAGGATTTAAACATTCAGTGAGTTAGTACACATCTTTGATCAAAGAGGTTTTCATGATCAGTGGTCATTGGATTAGGGATCATGCTTGAAGGTTGTTGTTTTTTTTTTTTTTTGCATATTTCATTCTTTCGTCACCAAAACAAAACACTATGTTGTGAGTATTATTAAAGAAGTACATAGTGAAAGATTAATGTCCAGTTCCACTGGTGCTTTTACATCTTAAAAAGCATTGCTGGGTTGTAATGAAGCATTTTTGTTGGTGTTAAGGTTACACAACATAATGTGGTCCATCCTCTAGTTAGTACATAACTCCTTTATTGAATGATATTAAATTAGTTTGGCAAGTGAATCTGATTTCACTATAGTCCAAACAAGAAGGAAATGTTCTTACTTGGATAATAATTTTATCATGGACTAACGTGAGGCAGACAAATGTAGCCTCCTCCTGCCACCTCCAGTCTATACAGTTTCTAAGATGCTGAATAATCAGTTTCTCAGCTAAAAGTTTATTTTCTGTTAAGCAAAGATGGAGACAGGAAATTATGTGTTATTTACTATTGACTGTGTTACTGGAAATTAAGTGAAATTACTATTGAAATTGTTAAAATAAATTCACGAAGTCAAGCCGCTTTCGTACAATGCCAGAGTGACATTTATGGTCACCATCTTTTTATAATAGACTGCTGAAAACTGATTTTAAATGATATTTTTCCTGTACAGGACAAGATTATTTTTGCTTCCATATAATTAGAGGAGTCTGTAAAGATTCATGGATGAGTGTTATGATATGATGGTACAGGGTTAAAATGGTCAACAAGTCTCAATTTCACAGGTTACTCAAAGATTATCTCTGTGTGATGCGTGACAGGTCTGTGCATGTCTTCTGTTCATACCGGGTAACCCCCGCAATGATGCAGTGATCACAGTGCCACCTTGTTAAGGCCTCATGTGCAAGCCGCTTGCAGTGTTGTATATATTTGCCAGGTGGAGCAATGTTTGTTGTAGTTTACTGCAGAGGCCAACTGATTTGCTCCTTCTGATAATGCCCAGAACTGCTAGTGGATGAATACTGTAGGACCGCCAGACCAAGCTAAGGTGCTTGGTTGGCAGTGGCTGCCTACATATTAATCAGCATCCATGTCTGTCACAGTAATAACTACTGTTTTGTTGCTCAGACCTTATACACCTTTTGAGACATCAGGCTACTGGCAGTTATTCCATTGTCTACATGTGTTTCATTATTAAATCAGGGTTGTCACCTTGAGATAGAAGAGAGAGTCACTTTAAGGCTCTGTTACTTTATAGCTCTCCCCAGTAGAATGTCAGACTTTTTTTTCCATATTTCAGTACCAGACTGCACCAGCAGTGGGGAGAGCACACATCCTTGGGAGGTGCCAGTGCTAATTGTCTGGGTGCTGGATGTGATTTTCCCCAGCCTCAACTGCTGCTTCCTGTCTGTCAGGAAGCTGGTCATCTACTGATGGTGGATATGTATGAAGATGAGGGCCAGCTGATCAGCACAAGCATTTAGGCAGGAGGAGGTCACACTGTCTGGGCCTGGTGCCTTTCTGATGTTTTGTTTTTTAAAAGGCCATGCACATCCCTTTCACAGATCTTCAGGGGTGAGGGCTGGGAGGAAGGAAGGTGATCAAAAGGAGAGCAGCTGCTGGGTCCAAGATGAGGTGGATGAGGGGTGTGGAGTTCTGCTTCTCAAAAGGTACAGTAAACCACATTCAGGTCATCTGCCAGTTGATGGTCTTCCACAGCAAGGGCGGTTGGTTTCCTGTAGCTAGTGATATTTTTCAGGCTTCTTCACATAGATGACGGATCACTGGCTGAAAACTGGTTTTTCAACTTTTAAGAGTAGCTCCTCTTTTCTACTCTAATCTACCATGTCAGTGTGTTCCTGGCCTAGCTGTACAGGATCCTGTCCCCACTTCTGTAGGCCTCCTCTTTCGCACGATGAAACTGCTTGAGTCTTACTGTGATCCAGGGTTATTGTTGCTCTATGTGGAGAAGGTCTTGGTGGGCACACACATCTTCACAAAAGCTGATGTATGATGTCACAATGCCAATGAGTTCATCCAGGTCTGTAGACGCAGTAAATACACTCCAATCTGTGTAGTCAAAGCAGGCCTGTAGCTCTGACTTTGCCTCTTCAGTCCATCTCTTTACTGTTTTTAACCACAGGCTTTGCAGCTTTAAGTTTCTGTATATAGTTTGGGATCAGATAGACCATGCAGTGATCAGAGAGACTGAGGGCTACACAAGGGGACAGATCAATAGGTGTCTTTAGTGGTCCAATGTATTTTTGTCTCTGGTGGGACAACTGACTTGTCAGTATTTGGGCAGTTCACTGGTGAGATTTGCTCTGTTAAAATCTCCTAGAATAATGAGTGAGGAGTCCGGATGTTTCATCTCTATGCTAGTTATTTGGTTGGCTAGGTCCTGTAGCATGCTAGCACGGGCCAGTGGTGTTATATACACATCAACCAGAATGAATGATGAAAATTCTCTGGGAGAATAAAATGTTTTGCAGTTGATGAAGAGAGTCCATTTTGCAAGTTCTTTGTAACACTGACATCTTTGCGCCAGTCTACTTGGTATACCTGGAACACTGGTATTTGTATTTATTAAGGAGTGAGCTCCATATGGAGAGGGACTCCGAGGGCACCACACAAAGGCGTAGCCAAGAAACTGGTTTTATTAACAGGTAAGACAAAGACAGCACAGCTTAGCTCAACTGGTGGTCGGTACAGAGTTGACTGGGCAGCTGGAGAGATCGAGGGAGAATCAAGGCAAGTAGAGGGGAGTCCCTGCAGGAGGAGCCCAGCTGATGAATATGTAGGTCGGTAGAGCAGGGAGTGTAGAGAAGGCAGGAAGTACAAATGCAGCAGGCCAGAAGATCAGTCACAGCAGCAGGTCCGCAGGTGGAGGAGTCTCGCTGGGGGATGATAACAGCTGACCAGAAGTGAATGGCAACAATGCAGGTAGTGCAGGTGGATGTCATCTCACTGAATGAGGAGGCCAGCAGAGGGGTAAAGGTAGGATGGAGATCAGGCTGCCAGAGAAGAGGATGATACCGGGGAAACTGGAGGCAAAGCAAACCAAAGGATTAAACACAGACAGTACGTACTGAGTTCAGGAGCCGAGGCATCTTCCAACTAATGAGAAACAATGGACCGGCGATGAAGCACGCCAAAGACGAAAGACGTTCCACTCCCCAACCTGACAATTAGGACAAGCAACCGGGTGTGCTTGCCGGCACAGGTGCAAGCTGTTGACACCACTGCTTTTAACCAGAGCCCTGGTGTCTCCTCCCTGCCAGTTCATTTTACTATGTATGCAATGTACTTGTGCTTGCTATTTTACTATCTCGCACCTGATGTCTTGGTAGACTCATGTGCCCTGTGTTTCCTTGTACCTTCCAGCTCTTCGTGTCCAGCCAAGAAGGTATATGGGGCATAGCGGTGGATGATATAAAATAATATCACCTGCCCATTGAGTGTTTCAGTTTGGTGTGAGAGGAAGAAGAGATGGGAGCCCTCTTTTCTGTTGACCACTATGTTGTGGGGGGTTTTGTCCAGTTTGCCCCATGTTCTACATTATGACTGACTTTTTCAATAAATGACCAAACATAGATAGAGTCAAGTGTGTTTTGATAATGTGCATAAGACAGACCTCCCTGCCCTCCTTCTCAGTGGCTGATTGTTATTTTAGATAGCTGCTGCAACACAGTGTATTATTTTGTTGAATTGAGGCCATTTTAGTAAAACTGTTGTCTGTTTTCTTTTTGTGATTGGACTGTGGAGGATTAATTGGTAAATAATTTTACATAAGAGTAGCCCATAGTTTGTGTGAGTCCTTGAGAGTGGAATTATGCTGCACATGTGTTACCTTAAAAGATGTTAAAAGCCATTGTTATTGCTGAGTAGAACATACAGTAGGCTACACCAACCATGCTGATAAAGTTAATATTTTAGTAGCTGTTTTTTCACAATCTCCTCTGAGGGGAGGCTCACCTCCCCACACTTTGAAAATCCCTGAAATAGATTACCTGTATTGGCTCTTTAACCACTTACATCCTCTGTTAGGATGGCTCGACACGGAAGTGAGCGAGTCACAAAAATAGACGGACCCAGGTGGCTGACTTCGATGCAGGCAGTGCTAGTTTATTTACAGTGTTAATACAAGTGACAATAAATGAACAGTAGAATAATAATGGGAACCGGGTGTCGAGCTTCGGAGGGTAACACAGTCAATGGTGGAGATGATGAGAAGAGGACTGGGCTGCGGACACTGGAATTCACTCCTGGACTGGTCGAGTGGGATGCAACTGGAGATGAACAGAAATAGTACATACGGTGAGTAGAAGACTGTGTATCGACCTGCAGGGTGGTGATGAAGTAGAGCGGAGGAGGTCCTTGGTCCGAAGGAGCGACTGAGGCGAGGAGGGAATGAATCTAAGCAGCTTGATAGAAGGAGACAAAAACACTAATACAGGGGAACAAACAGGCCTGAGAAAAGCTAGAAAGAACTGGCAGGGGAGTGAACGAAGAGCAGGGACTAAATAGGGAGAAACTAATCAGGTGCAGCTGGAAGTAAGCAGGTGTAAAGGATAGCGTAATCAGGGTAAGGGAGAGAAAACAGAGTGAGGGGAGTGAGAAAGTAGGTGCAGCCGGGCAAACCTGACATCCTCTTTTAGTTACCTAAATCATTTTCAGTTTTGTTACCTTATTAAAAGGTCTTAATTCACTCTGTATTAGGAGCAGAATTATTTAAATCACTAGTTTATCCCACCAGGGTAACACAAATATCTGAGCATGCATTTCACATAAAACAACATCTGTTATTGTTTCACCAAACTAGTTTTGTTTTGTTTTTTTAACACTAGAGGGTAAATATTTAGAAACCTGATTCATCAAAATAATACCTATTCAAAAATTCCCTCTGCTTTAATGTTTTTAGGGGTGTGATGTCTTCGATGTTGCTATCAAGCTGGCTACTGAAATGACGTTCTGGTCAACATCTATCACCATCCCTATCGGTTATCCCAAAAGTCTTATCTCAGCAAGCACTTTGGTACTTGTGATGTTTCTGTAGTATTTTATTCATAACATATGATTCCTTTGAGTTGAAATCTAATAATTGTTGCTGTCAAATTAATTGGTATGAAAATAAACTTAATGTTTGGGTTTTTATTGTACAGTAAAACATAATTACTGGGGTTTATAGTAAATTTCATGTTACTATAAATTTACAAGAATGTGATAATCAATTCATGATTTTTGTGCCAAAGGTCACCAAAATGTATCATTTGCCCAAGACCATGAAATTTTGTGTGGGGGTCCATGCCTAAATCAGAGTCCTGGTAGCCTGTCCACACTGTGAGCATGCTGACTGTGCATTTGCCAGACAGGTAAACTGGACACTGTTTTGTGCACCATGTTACCGTAATTTCTCGACTATAAGCTGCTACTTTTTCACACGCTTTGAACCCTGCGACTTAAACGATGATGCAGCTAAATTTATAGATTTTTATGGGCTAACGAGCTTCATGCCGCCTATACATTTAGCCTCGTCACATCAGACCAATGAAATTACCAAACAGGCCACAGTGGACCAATGAAACTGTTCAAATTAAATCAAATGCACTCACACTAAATTCTTCAGATCAGTCATTTTGCACTTCATGCACATATCCTCATCATGGAAAACACGAAGAAATGCATATGATGCAGCTTTCAAGTTAAAGGTGATTGATCTGGCTGTCAAAGAAGGAAATAGAGCTGCTGCGCGTAAGCTTGGCATCAATGAATCAATCGTGAGACATTGGAGACGGCAGCATGAAGAACTGACTCAATCCAAAAATCTGTGTACACTTGATGCTTATAGACAAGTGTGGCCTATATATATGTACAAAAAATTTTTTCTTTTTAAATTTAGTGGGTGCGGCTTATATTCGGGTGTGCTCAATACTCCGGAAATTACGATATTTATTTCCCATTTTTAATCTTGTAAAGTAGTTGTGCACTGTTTTTTATTTTTGTTGATATTTTCATGTTGTTCAGCCAAATATAACAAAGGGTATCTACTTGCTATCAGGAGGTTGCCATCCCCTGATGTTTTCTAATGTGCATGTATGGAGCATGTCCCTGTATGCATACCCCCTATTCTAATATGAACAGAAGAATCCATCTGAGGGCAAGTGGAAACCATGAACTGATAATAAGACTGCAACTCCTTAGTATTTTGAACTGGGCATTGAATGAATTACACTATTCATTTGGAAGAAGATTGTGTTACTCTTCCTTAGTCTCACTCACTCAGTCTCACTTTAAATTAATTGTTGAAATGATCTTATACAGAACATAGAAGTGTAGACTGACTACCTTATATTAACGACAAATGTTCTATTCAACAGGGTAAAAGTCATTCTTTATATCATTGTAACTTTAATAAACTGTTATTCAACACAGTTTATGCAAAAGCAGCTGAATAACCTTAACAGCCAAACTGTATGACATTCCCTCCTCACCCATGACATATTTCAGAGTTCACAAATCATCAAAAATCTTTGACATTATCTCAGCTATTGTCTTCCATGCACACACCCACTCTGTGTATGTGATTCGGCTGAGTTGAGAGAAGACATTTGCTCTGTGTGAGAGCCATTGCTGTTGTATTCCTTTGTTTGCTGCACATGACACACTCCCTCTCCCACTGTGTGGTAATATGGCTATTTTCTCAGTCAATTTGCCACTCTCAGCATCCAAGCACATGCAAATATGTTAGATGATAGCGATTGGGGCAAAGTGCTTGGTTGTAAAATGTGTACCAACTGTTTAAGGCTAGGTTACTCTTGGGCAGGGGTGTTGGTAGATTTTTGAACTCATGCCTTGTTTCAAGGGGAAAAAGACTAAACTATGCCTACAAATAAAAAGTCAAGATGGTATGCATATTGATAAATGCATTTACTCATAATGTCTGAGAACTGATTTCACCCAGCTCATCTTTACTTGTATGAGTCACATATAGTTGCACACAGTTAAAAGCACTGTGAAGAAAGTGAAGCAAATATCTGCAGTGTGAATGGGTGCTGTAAGATTTATCAGCAGGGCATAAGTTACCAGTATTCTATGGGGCGCCGTTAGTAAAAATAGCACTTACACTAGTTTTCTCACATTTAGCTGAATGTGACAACACATTTTCTGACATTTAGCTGAATGTCTAAATGTAAATGTTAAATATTAAATGTAAATGTTAAATGTCTCGCCAAGTGTAAAACTGAATATTTAGTAGCTCCACAGCCTTGCCCTATTACAGCGCAGCACACAGCCCCGCCCTTGTTGCTGAACTCGAATCAGTGATTCTGCCTCAAAGACCTCAAACACAGCCCCACCCACACCTGACTCTGGGTTAACTAACTGAATTAGTTTTAATGGTCTTATACTTGTATAGCTCTTTTCTATGCATTGCAGCATACTAAAACCGCTTTCACAATATTTGGCCATTCAGCCATTCGCACTCCCACATTCGTGTCATCACCGGGAACAACTGGGGGTTCAGTGTCTTGCTCAAGGTCGTCAAACTCATCAACATATGGACTGGACAAGCTAGGAATCGAACTGCTACTCTTCCAGTTAGGAGATGACCCGCTCTACCTTCTGAGCCACAGCCACCAGCAACATAACATAACATAACATAACATAACAATGATAGGTTGTAGTGTATGTATTTGGCAACTCACAAATATGTTGATTCTGAATGGAACAGTAAAATGTTCACAGACAGCATAATTTTTCTTCCAAAATATGTGATCATGCAATACAGTATCCTCTGCATTGCTCAGCATGAGTTGTACCTCTGTGGCCTTTAGGAAGTAAATAAACTTTTTCACAAAATTTTGATCTGGAAATTTATTAGGATGTTACATATTGAATGAAGATTGTGGGTGTATGGGACTGTCTGTCTCTAAGTGTCAGCCCTGTGATAGACTGGCGACCTGTCCAGAGTATACCCACCCAGTGTCACCTGGGACTGGCTCCAGCCCCCTTGCAACCCTCTTCAGGATAAGCACTGTAGATAATAGATGGATGGATATTAAATGAAGTTTATTCCAGCTTGACAAACTAGTGAAGAATTGTAAGCCTGGGAAAAAGTGCTCCATTCTGACCATGGAACTATTCAGAGAAAGTGTGTTCAGCAAATACAGAATTCCTAAAGCAAAGACATGTAATTTGTCTCTTCTAAAATGGCATGTATAATAAATAATAAGATATAATCCGAACTTATTCACAAAGCACTTTGAAGTGGGATTTTCTCTCTTTTCTGGCTAGCCAACCCGTATGTAGCACCCAGCCGGTCCCCACTGATCGGGTCAGAACCATGTGGCTGTAGCTCCATACCCCCTCACAGAGTACTGTAAATGTATTCATCTAAACGGAGGAGCGCACTGAATCACTTTGAAACCAAAATGGCTACAAGGACTCGACAGTCTGTCTGCTTCTACAGTACAACGCCCTGCTCCTAAATTACCTTAACAGTTTAACATAACTGAAACTCATTGATTAATCACTTTAGAGTCTAAACAACTATAACCTAACCCTGTAGAACTCACAGCAGTACAGACGTCTTATTACAGCTTTATAAATTTAAACTCTATCAAAACTGCCATTTAGCAACTCGTATACGCTTGGAACCTAAACGGGCTCTAGTTCTTTCTTTTTTTTTTGTTTCATGCAACAACACAATCACATAAACATCAAACCTTTAAAAACAACATCAATCAACATCAATGTATCCTGTAAACATTTAAAGCAAGTTATTTACATCAGTGTTAGTAATGGTGTTAGCGTTAGTGATTGCAGCGTTCTTCCACCACCTGTCAGAATAAAGCAAGTTGTTCCCCTTTGCACAAATTCTTGGAGGACAGTCAAGACAGGAGAGTAAATTTAAAATAAAATTCTCCCACCTTAGGCTCCTACCTGCTGGAGTGACACCAAGGTTTGTCGTGGCTAGGACCTGATGTGAGCTAAATTAATTCTGACAAATCATTTCAATTACAATGATAATTTAATATTACAATAATTCAAGGCAGTTCAATAGTTTGGCAGACAATTCAACAGACTAAAAGATGGGGGAAATAAATGCCGTATTAGACAAGAAGATTGTCACAGAGTCAGTCTATTTTAGGTCATAAGCACAGTCAAGTCCATCAC
Source organism: Monopterus albus (assembly GCF_001952655.1). Taxonomy (NCBI): domain Eukaryota; kingdom Metazoa; phylum Chordata; class Actinopteri; order Synbranchiformes; family Synbranchidae; genus Monopterus; species Monopterus albus. Next base: position 20,855 of record NW_018128259.1, on the reverse strand, counting down.
ATCCCCCCGGCCAGGGTCTCACTCAAACGTCCTTCTTCCGCACGCACACACACTAAGGGTGCTTTCACACCTTAATTCGTTTACTTTGGTTGACAAGTTTGTAAACATGTAGCAATGTCTCCTTGGTTCGGTTTCGTTTCACACACAGAACAATCCAAGCGCACCAAAACACGTCACGTAAAACTACGCGAGAACGTTCTCTCCGCTTATTGGTCAGATGTGTCTGCCGCAAAAACAGAAAAAGTAAATAAAGGAAGAAAGTCCACGTTTCTGTGACGAGAGAGGATAGAGGTTAACATACGCGGGTTGGGCCTCGCCCTGGTTATTTTGTATTACGTTACTTGCATTTACCACTTAAACCAAGTCGTACAGTTTGCCCACGATTCATCCCGGCACGTTTTGGGTGACAGGAAATAAAATCTACCCATAATCCAATGCCCTCAAATTATGTGATTCACGGCCTTTGGCCTCCCGTTTTGGTTCGGTACGCGTTCTCACCAGGAGGACCACACCAGAATTCGCTAGATCATGCGGATCGAGACCACCTCATTTTGGGGGTCTCGGTGCGGTTGCTTTGGTGCGCACTCGAGTGTGATTACCGTGTTCACAACAGACAAAACGAACTGCACCAAGAGGGAAAACGAACTCTAGTTTGATTCAATCGAACTAAACGCTGTAGGTGTGAAAGCACCCTAAAACTACCCTACTCTACTGCAGCAGCATACTGCCTCCTTTTGTACACAGCTCACTTTTGGCTCCCCCGCCAATTCCCGAATATAGTTAACAGGTCATCTCCAGATCAGGATGACCCAATGGGTTAAACAAATGGGCCATGAACCCAAAATGTTCTTGTTTCAGCACACACAAACTATTTACACAGTGAGCTGACATAGTACAGAGGGCTTGCGGAAATTAGTTATTGACTACTGCATATAGTAACTACATGTAATCTACAAACTCTCACTGTAATGTATTACATATTGCATATTAACTGTAGCTTGTTTGTTTCAACCACTACATTACTACAGTTGTTTCACTTGATTGCCTCAAGTTACACACTATTGTTCCTTCTGTTAATCACACAATTGTTTGTACACTTTTTCTAATGTGGGTATCTTTAAAATGGATGGTTTGTCAGTCAGCCTCTTGTTGGACTATTTATGTTGAGACAAAAGCAGATTGGTATAAAAATCATTTGACTTCAGCCATTTGTATACAAGGAAACCAGAACTCCTTAGCTGCAGCAGTAAGCACATTGTTTTTGACTCTGGTATCAAAAAGCAGACTCATTACTGAAACAGTGCAGGGAGCTACCTAGAAATACAAAAGAATCTGACACATACCTGTAGAAAAAATAGCACAAACCAGTACATACACTATGAAGATCACTGGCTACACATGCACCATACCTGTATCAGGCAAGCTTGACTTGAAACAAGTGCCAGAGAGGAAAATCAAAACCTGGTACAATGTTTTAACATTTAGCAAGCAAGTCCTAGTATAAAGTGGAATAAAAGTTCATGTGGAATAAAAGTTCATGTACTGTATTTTTTCTTTTGTACCAAGTGTGATGACTCAGTTCCAGAGAAGGCTTTTCCAGAAGTCAGATGATTCGATTCAATTCATTTTATTTGTATAGTGCCAATACACAACAAAAGTGGTCTCAGGACACTTTATTAAGTAAGGTCTAGACTATTATTAATATTATAGAGGAAAAACCCAACAAATCCTCCTTGAGCAAGCACTTGGTGGGTGGCTGTCTGCCTCAACTGGTTGGGGTGAGTGGATAGAGGAGAGAAAGAAGAAAAGAAGAGCAACTGTCAGGTCCGCTTGGCGCGACCTGCCTCTCTTTCTTTTCTCTCTCCTGCTTTTCTCTTTTTTTGTGGGATCCGCGCCTCAGCTATGTGGCTTTTTGTAATATTAGTGACTCGTGGGTTATCACGCACAGCTGAGGCGCGTTAGGGAGTCACCCTCCTACCTTATTTATACCTCTGGCGGATGCTCCGCCATCGCTGGAGCATTACTCAAAACACGTGTTCTAGATTTCAACGCTGACAGTGACTGTGCTGTTGATTTCTGTTATCCCATTATTTACATGTTGTGTACGTTACTTACGTGACAGGACTTGCATAACGTGCATACCCCGTAACAGCCCTATAGTCATGGTATGTATTTGTACGTTGGTTAATTGTTTTGTGTTACACATCGTTTTGCTTTCCACGCTGACAGTTCCTGTGCTGTGGATTGCATTTTGTACGTTGGTTGTATGTTTAGTGTTATACGGTCCACGCTGACAGTTCCTGTGCTGTGGACCCCTTTGTTTGTTTTTTGTCCGTGAGGTTAGCCAGACGTTACTTTGTTATCCAAGATGACAGTTCCTGTGCTGTGGATAGCCTTTTTGTTTGCTTGTCCTCGAGGTTAGCATGTCTATTCACCTGTCCATCCTCATCCTCCTGAATCCTGCCGTTAGTTTCTCTTTGTACCTGTTTGTCCTGTTCTCCTCAGCCGTCTTTGCTCAGCCCTGGTGGTATGTGTTCATTGACTGTGTCCCTTTTTGTTATCCCCACATTAAAACCACCTGTTTTTTTTTTTACTAGCACCTGGGTCAGCCATCTTGAGTCCTACCTCAGTTCTCCCTCAAATCAAACACTGGGCAAGGTTGAACTATCAGCTTTATCAAAAAAAAAAGTCTTAATATATAGACATATTTGTGCGATGGATTAAGATGGCGCCGACAACTATGGCTGCCTTGTGTACTCATGCTCCCTTGTGTGTGTTGTTTTTCTTTGTTTACAATCAGCGCAGGTGCCCCCCAGGGATGTGGTGTAGTTGCAACAACCTGGAGCTGAACACGCTCAAAACAGTGGACTTCAGGAAGAGCCCTCCCACCTTACCCCCACTTACCATACTTGGCAGCATTGTATCAGCAGTAAAGTCCTACAAGTTCCTGGGCTCCACTATCTCCCAGGACCTGAAGTAGATGTCCAACATCAGGACCATCTTCAGAAGGCACAGCAGAGGATGTATTTCCTGCGTCAGCTCAGGTAGTTTGACCTGGCCCAGGAGCTGCTGATACAGTTCTACAGAGGAGAATTATCGAGTCTGTTCTCTGCATCTCCATCACTGTCTGGTTTGGCTCTGCACCCAAGCAGGACAGGAACAGACTTCAGCAGACAGTCAGGACTGCAGAAAAAAATCATCGGTGCAAGCTTGCCCTACATGGAGAACCTGTACACCTCACGGGTCAGGAGGACAATGGAGAAAATTTCTGCAGACCCCTCACACCCAGGACACAATGTGTTTGAACTCCTCCCCTCTGGATGGCGCTACAGGTCACTGTACACCAAGACAACCAGGCACAAGGACAGTTTCTTCCCCTGGGCCATCACTCTGACCCACGACAGTATGACTGGACAGTAACCCTCAGTGCAATACCTGTAAATATATACCTTGTATACTGTATATATCGATCTGTCAAAGCCAAATTCTGTGTATATAGTACTTTATTTTTACTCCTAAGGCCTATTCCTTTGCTTGATTGCACATTACTTCTTTACTTCTGTTCTCAGCCTTATATTGTTTACTTGACCACTGCTGCCTTACATAAGGACCAATGTTCCCTCTAAGCTGCGCGCTTGCGCAATCGCGCACTCCTCCCGCGTTCTCCGCGCACAGCAAATCTATGCAGGGCATAAAATAAAATCCAACCTGAACTATAAATAAAATAAACACATAACAATGTATTCTGTACCATGCTGCAATGCAACTCAGTGAGTGACAAATGACAACAAGTGGTAATTACAGTAAAACAATGACTAACACTGTCCAGCCAATGATATGATGCAGTTCGCACGTATTTACTTACGCAGCCAATTAATGTCATTAGCTGCGCTTAATGCGCATGTGCCCGTTTTGCAGGTTAGCATATAGCTAACGGTGCAGCGGAGTTAATTAAGAGAGGTAAATGCTGCTAAGCTAACCCTTTACTATGGCGAAACGAACAGGCAGTGGCACATCCACTCACCAAGCCAAAGTAAAAAAGAAATGCGGTTCTTTTAAGATGGAATGGTTGTCGGAGTATGTGCGAACAGAAGAACAAGAGGTGAAACTGGGTGAGATATTTTCTTTTTCGAGTGAGAAAGGGCTGCTCTGCAAAACATGCTGCGAAGCCAAAGTAGCAAGTGAGTTTTCAGAGGGAAAGGTGTGGAGTGAATGGAAGTTGGACTACCTCAAGCGTCACATTCAGCAGAAAAGTCATTTGAATGCTATTGCAATTGTACGAAGACGCAAGATGGGAATGGGGATCGGTACATTACTGCAGGAGAGCGCAAAAGATCGAGAGAAGAGGAACGAGCTATCACACAAAAAGAAATCTGACCCCGAGCAAGTTAAAGTTCTCATCGACAGTGTTCTACTTGCCATCAAAATGAATGCATCAATGCTGTCGGTTCAACAAATCCACGATCACATGGCAAAATATGTGAGTATACCAGAAAGCTGGCGAAGCAAAAATTATGCCTTTGAATTTGTGAACTCAATCAATGAGATAGTGCAGAATGAGACGATGTTCAATGTTAAAAAAGTACCCTGGCATACCCTGATAATAGATGAGAGCATAGACATAACAGTGCACAAAATGCTAGTCCTATATATAGTCCTAATCTTGAAGTGGCACATTTGGACCAGCTGATGCGCATAAAGTCAAAGCAAGAAGCAGACGGGGCCATCAACCTGGACAAAGTCTACAACCACTGGAGAAGTGAGAAGGACAGAAGGGAAAAATAAGGTGAAATTTAAGTCCCCGATCAGATTTGTGCTTATTCTAGTGTCATTTATTAAGGATTTTAATTTATGGATATTAATCATTAAATTATGTTACTAGATTATGAGTAGCAGAAATGCTAATAAAAAATGGTGTAATTACCGGTATATACAGGTCTCAATTCTTCCAGAGCAGGATCCTCACCCTGACTTACAACATACTACACAGCTCATGAAAAACAAGATTGTCTTTTTCATTGTAGGTGGGCCAAATCACTTGTACTAAAAGTAATCTAACTGAAATTACTGCTGTAATTTGATTCTTTTAATAAGCCATGTAACTTGTTATGATCTCAGGTTTTGGACAGGTGTGATACTGGTGGGTCCACAGTGTGCACGTCTGATGTTGCTCACAGTGGTCCAAGGAATTCTCAGGGAGTTTGTGTGTATGCTCAGACACATGAAAAATTAGGGGGAACATTGATAAGGACATGTACATATGCATTGCAGTGGACCTGGAAACAATGCAGGTGGGCCACTCCAGGCTTTTCCAGGCTAGCGTTAGCAGCCAAGATAAGATAAGATCAACCTTTCTTAGTCACGCAACAGGGAAACTGTAACTGTTAAGCAATGAGTGTGAGGTAGGACCCAAAATGCAGACTCTGAAACTCAGAAGAGGAGTGACAACAGAAAGGAGCTTATTGGATATAAAGCCAGAGTAACAGAGTGGAACGAGGCTTGGCTAGGACCAGGAGAACCAGGGCCTGCAGGAGAGTCGGTGGCAGGTAATAGGTAGACCAGAGGACCGGGATGAGCAGGGGGAAAAGACAGGCGATGACAGACACCAGGAGGGCCAGAGGAGCTGGGTTGTGGAGGTGAGGAGGGAGCCACTTTAATACTGTTAGACAGTGTCACAGTGTCATGTTTGCTTGGCTGCACCTTCCGCCTTTTGTTTTCGGTTTCTGTTCACGCCACATTCCACACATTTCCTCAATCAACACCAGCTGCACTCACTTAGCCTTCACCTGACTCTACTTATATCCTACTCACATGACTCTCCTTGCCAGTTCATCTTAGTTCTTGGGCCGACTACCAGCACCATGTTTCTTTTGGATTACTTTGCCTTTTTGTATGCCTTCTACCCTTGCCTTTTTTCCCTGTTTTTTCCTACCCTGTTCCCCTTTTCATCCACTCCACGTATTGCTACCTCCGGATCATTCCTCCATGCCTTTTCCATCTCCACCAGCTGCGTTCCGCAGCTAGACCTCCTCCTTTTTCCCCCCAGAGACTAACCCCTTGCTGATCAACACCCAGTTTGTATAATGTATAGATGAACTGCTCCTGTGTGTGTTCACATCACTTGTACATAGTCTGTATAGCACAATTAAATGCTTGTGTAACCCAGGTTAACAGAGCCCTGGTTGAATAAAGGCCTGTTAGTAAAAGCAGCTTTGAATACGAACTAGAGAAGGTCAGTGGGTGGGTTGATATGGACAAATGTGCACTTAAAAAAGCACTACAATGTTATTTCATGTTGAGATATTTTATTTGGGTTCTATTGTAATTTACATTTTGAAATAGATGTCATCTAGATTTTTATTCTGAAGAGGCACGCTGCTGCGAGAGCCATGTGACTAGTAACAGCCAACCGTATCACTGTGGTCTCTCGGGTTCAAGAAGAGGGAGATTCAGAGGCTGCATGTTGTAGAAGTTGTCTAAATGCTGTTTTTCATATCTTGACAAAAGTATTTTTTTTGTTTTTCCAAGCTGTTGCTGTTAGAGATCATTTTTTTATATTGCTGAACAGGACTTGGTGAGTGATGAGTTTTATTTTAAGTATTTATGTATGTTTTGTTTATGGTGGGCCTTAAGATTGGTTTGAAGGGTTGTGAGCTGGAGTGAGAGTTTGACGGCACGTGTGTGGAACGAGATGGCGAGCCTCCCATGGACGGATCTTATAAATTGTATATGCCAGAAGCAAAACACTCTCTGCTAGACATTTCGCTGGATCTCATCCGATCTGGTAGGATTTACCCATTTTTCTGCAGAACAGCAGTGTACTCCAGATAGATCCAGAATTTGCTGATTTGGACCAATCAAAGGACTAACAAACAACAAAAGGACAATTTAAACTGTGGTATACAGTTTGTTCAGTCTTTTGTTGAATTATTTTGGATTTATACATTTTGTACATTTTAAATTTTTTTTTTCCATTTTCAATGGGACTATAACCGATATTGTGAATGGGTTTTATTTACATCTAAATGTTACTGTGTGTAAATGTCTGTTCTGTTTAATCTGTAAATACACGCTGGCAACTTTAAATGTATTTTTTCTGGTCGGTGGTCATTGTTCAACTCACCTGCTTACTCAGGGGCCCTAACTGCTCCAGTAAACGAACTTAACTGGTACAAATATTAGTTTTCTCACCCTGTACACACCCTCGTGAGTGCTACATATACACAAGTTTACTGTTTGTAAATGTCTGTTCTGTTTAATCTTTAAATACACCCTGGCAACTTTAAATGTATTTTTTCTGGTCAGTGGTCATTGTTCAACTCACCTGCTTACTCAGGGGCCCTAACTGCTCCAGTAGACGCCCATTTAACTGGTCCAAATATTAGCGTTTTCACCCTGTACACACCCTCGTGAGTGGTATACTTGCACCGAAGTCAGCCCTCTCTTTCCGTTTATTTTGCACACTCACCCCCCCCATTGAGCGAGCGTTTCATGTCAGCATCGTCAGTGAAGACACCGAGTGAGCGTGGTATGTAGTCATAAGTGCTCTCTCAACAAGGCAGCAAACAGGCAGAGGTATACTCTTGACCCAGGTGTCCTAGCTAATTATAAACCAATATCCAATCTCCCGTTTATTTCTAAAATTCTGGAAAAAGCTGTTGCTAAGCAGTTATGTGACCACTTGCACAAGAATGATTTGTTTGAGGATTTTCGGTCAGGTTTTAGAGTCCATCATAGTACAGAAGCTGTATTGGTGAAAGTCACCAATGATCTTCTCCTAGCCTCAGATAAAGGACTTGTCTCCATACTTGTCCCCTTAGATCTCAGTGCTGCTTTTGACACCATTGATCACAGCATCTTGCTGCAGAGACTTGAATATGTTATTGGGATTAAATGAACTGCACTAAGTTGGTTCAAATCTTATTTATCAGTGATTTCAATTTGTTCATGTTAATGACAAATGTTCCACACAAAGTGAAGTTAGTCAAGGCATTCCACAGGGCTCTGTGTTAGGTCCAATTCTCTTTGCTTTATACATGCTCCCTTTAGGCAATATTATCAGGAAGCACAGCATACATTTCCATTGCTATGCAGATGATACTCAGTTATATTTGTTTGTGAAGCCAAATGAATCAGATCAGCTGGTCAAATTTCAAGCATGTCTTAAAGACATAAGGGCCTGAATGACCTATAACTTATTACTTCTAAACTCTTGACAAAACTGAAGTCATTGTGCTTGGGCCTGAAAATGTTAGAAATCTGCTATCTAATCATATAATTACTCTAGATGACACAGCTCTCGCCTCCAGTACTACTGTGAGGAACCTTGGAGTCATTTTTGACCAGGATATGTCCTTTAAATCACACATAAACCAAGTCTCTAGAACTGCCTTCTTTCACCTGCGCAATATTGCAAATTCAGGAGCATCCTGTCTCAAAGTGATGCTGAAAAACTGGCCCATGCACTTGCTACTTCCAGGCTGGACTACTGTAAGTCTTTATTATCAGGATGTCCCAATAGTTCCCTAAAATGCCTCCAGTTAATCCAAAATGCTGCAGCCAGAGTACTGACAGGAACTAGCAAGAGAGATCATATTTCTCCCATATTAGCTTCTCTCCACTGGCTCCCTGTAAAATTCAGAATAGAATTTAAAATCCTTCTCCTAACATACAAAGCCCTTAATGACAAGGCTCCATCATATCTTAAAGACCTTGCAGAGCCTTATCATCCTAACAGAGCACTTCGCTCTCAGAGTGCAGGTCTACTTGTGGTTCCTAGAGTCCAC
>NW_018128259.1:0-1382 GCF_001952655.1 Monopterus albus | reverse complement strand
TTGTAAGACCTTGATTCGAGGTCAGTGGATGGAACTCCTGCGGGAGCTCTGTCTCTCTGATCCCAGCACTGTAAGGCCTACCTGTGATCAGACATACAGTAAAGTTTCAGCTGATTTTAAAGAGTCCTCTCCTGTAGTCACTTCTCGTGCTTCCAACAAAAGAATTGGGTTAATTTCTAACAAAAAGGTTAGAATCTAACAATTACACATCACTAACTTTGTGTTTCCTCTCTCCCGTAGTGTGTCCTCTCTTTCTCCCTGTACCTCTCTGCAGGTTGCCTTGGCTCTGGAGCTCTGAGCACTCACTAGCCACATCAACCTGGCCAGTGTTTGATTGTTTGTTGTGTTCTATTGCTTTTCTTCTTTTCTCTCTCCTCTATACACTCACCCCAACCGGTCAAGGCAGAAGGCTGCACACCAAGAGCCGGGTCTGTGGAGGTTTCTTACATTAAAAGGAGTTTTTCCTCCCCACTGTCCCCAAGTGCTTGCTCAAGGGGGATTTGTTGGGTTTTCCCTCTGTAATAATAGTGATAACAGTAAGGTCTAGACCTTACTTTGTAAAGTGTCCTGAGATGACTCTTGTTGTGATTTGGTGCTATACAAATAAAATTTAATTTGATTTGATATGATTTGATACAGGAAGAACATTTTCAGAATCGACCATACTCAGAGCAGAACACAGTTCATCTCATAGATAATTCGACAGGTTGGAGGAATACATACAAATGATGCAAAGCCAAGAGTTCAGGAGAGTCCTCCTTAACAGACATGAGAGCAATAAAAAGTAGCAGCACTGAAACGAGGTAGTTCACAGAATCAGGATGAGTTATGTAGAGTAATGAACCGGCAAGTGACCAATGGAGAGGAGGAGTATATGTAGCGTGAAAAACCGAGAGATTGGCATGGTGCAGGTGAGAGCAATGAGTGATGATTACAACTGGGGTGATGCGAGAACAGGTGGGGTGAGATGACATGGAAAAGGACCAAAACAAAAGCACGAGATGATGAAAAACTAGAGCAACCATAACAGTAACAAAGTATTCTGAATAAAAACAATGGAAATATAATAATAATTAGTCAAAAGTAACACTAATATTGCACAATGATATGCTGAGCATGCACAGCTTTACAGTCGGTAGTGTGTGGGGTCAACTGGAAGCAGCGTTGGTTGTACAGCAGTCTGTCATGGATGGAGCTGCCCAGTGCTGTCATGTTCTCATGCATGGGGTGGGAGTCATTCTCCAAGCAGGGATGTTAGCCAAGCTAACATCCTCCTGTCACTCATCACCTGCACTGGGTCAAGGGGACACTGTTATCCTATTCTTCATTGTATGGATGCTGAGGTGCGGTTGTATAGCAGTCATCTCCCATCCAGAAGGTTG
>NW_018128258.1:290484-294539 GCF_001952655.1 Monopterus albus | reverse complement strand
GTCGGTGGTGAGTGAACCAACAGGCAGCAGCTGTTCCTGTGCTGTGCTTTACTGGCAAAGTCCCTGGTAACAACACAGACAATAAGACAAAAATATATTTAATTAAAGTAAAATTTACAATGAAGGGTTAATTAATGTTAAATACACAACAAAGTTTTGCAATTATGTATTTTTTTCAAAGCAAATCCAAGAATATCACTTACCCGTTGAATGTCAGGATAATAACAACCTAAAAAAATTCAATAACAGCAGCACATCAGTGAGTATTTCAGTTGGTAGTTTAATTCAAACAAACTATTGTTACCGAGGTCTGCTTCATTATATGTTTGCATGACTTCACCTGCATTATAAAATCTGTTTTATTGGGTCAAGACTGGTGCTGTTCTTTATATTCTCTTCTGTCTCTGATTTTGCTGGACTTATCTGAAGTCTGAAATTCACTCTTGTGAATGTGAATAAATGCCTGTAATTATTTACAGGTGACTTAAAATTCTACATTTTAATTCCACTTTTCATTTGAAAAAGTCCATAAGAACTTCTTAAAATAGGAAAAAACGAGTGAAAACTCGTCTTAAGTTCGAGGGAGCTCGTGCTTAACGTCAGATGACCTGAAGGAGCAAAACTTTAGGTGGTGAAAAACGGAACCCTTGGTCAAGTCGTTTTTGATTTCCCTGGCGGGAATGGAGTATGGAAGATCATCAGCAGCAGTCCGAGAGGGGTGGGGGGCCGGAGCCAATCCCAGCCGGAAATCGGGCGAAGGCGGGGCACACCCTGGACAGGTCGCCAGTCAATCGCAGGGCCAACACAGAGACGAACACACACACACACACACACACACACACACACGGAACCTGGCTGGGCTGAAGCTGATTCTGACTATTTTAAAAACTACTGGGTGGTTTAATTTACTGTATACCTAAATGCATTATACTTTATATTCTCCCTATAGTTCTTTAAAATCTGAACCTTAACATAACTAGCAGCTACAGCCTTCAAACTGATAGCCTATAGAGGTGTAGAAGTTATTTCACTCTGAAATGTTGTGGAGTTGGTGTAAAGTAGGCTAGAAGAAAAGGCCAATACTCAGGTACAAGTGCCTCATCATTGAGTGTATGTACTTAGTTTCGTTCTACCACTGCTTAATTCATAGATTAAAGTATTATACAAACCTATTAGCAGTGAGACAACTTAATTTAGGAGGAAAACGTTGAGCAGAATAAACTGAGGCGAATCCATGACAGTTCCCCACCGCGCCACTAGGTGGCGGACGCACACAGGGGGGACGATGGGCGTGCTCAATAGAAACCGCTGAGCTGCGGTCAGTGTATATACGATAGCATCCTCTAATATGTTTTTATCGAGATTAGCCTTCCCTTAGGATTAAATCATATTATTTTCAACTAACACGGACCGCTATTTTTTTAGCATTTTCACCCCGCTTTTCCTAAACCAGTTCGATCCTATTTTAACTGGTAAGTGTGTGACTATATTGCGCATCTATCTACGTCCATTCTCGATTGTAAACATCCATGTAGCCTATATTAAAATGAAGGAATTGACAGCTAGCCGCTGGCAATTTGCAACAAAGTAACGTAAACCAGGCCTTAAATCTTCTCTAATGAGTGGCTGTAACGTATGTTTTCTTTTATTCGGGCGTGTTTTCTTGCGGATTTTACTGCGTAGAATTTGTGTAAATTGGATTTTAGCCTGCTGATCTGCTCTCTGCTTCCCATCACAACCCTTCCTCTTTTAATTCTGAAACAAACAAATAAGATAATGTAGAAAATATATCCAGTGGAGGCGAAATGCGCCTATTTCATATTAATGCCACTGACATTTCCAAACATTTTCCTTAAGAATAGAGATGCTTGACTGTTGTATTCTACTGCTTTCTTCTATTTTTAGTCTGAACGAGGATCAGCAAACATGTTCTACACTTGTGGTCCCAACGAGGCTATGGTGGTGTCAGGTATAATGGTGACCTGTGTGACGATTGTTTAAAAATAAATAATACCATTTCCATTGGAATCCACACATATGAAAACATAAATAACATTTTTATAAAATGTCATTATTGTGTAAAGTTCATAAAATAAGAATGACTCCGTGCTAGTTAACCAGTTTTTGGTTGAATATGCTTGGAAGAAGGTGGGTGTGTGTGTGTGCAGCTGGCATGGGACCACGTCTTCATGGCTCAGGCCATGGAGGGCTGTGTGAGTACGAGCAGTTAAATTGGGATGGTTTGTCTGAATTAATTTAGTCGGCATCACACTCGAGCCACGACATGTGATGAATTGATTTGTGGTGGTCATTTAAATGGTGCCCTTTGTCAACCTGTTGACTGACCATTTTACTCCTGTTCTGCACTGTATTTATTGAGTGGGGAGAAACTTCTTCTCATAGGTAATATTTTAGCTTTGGGGATAGGCCTCTTTAAATATTTTTCACTGTAAGTTATACACTGTCTCAAATAAAGTTTTATCTGTATGAGTAACCCCAATGTCTCTGTCTGCAGATTTATCTGGGGGTAGCAACGCAGTACTTGTGAAGTTTGCATGAATCTGATGTTGCTGACTTTGTCTTAACGCGTGTACAGAAAATCAGTTATTCATGTTTGTATTTAGAGAGAGATAAGAAAGAAAATAGCCACAATGCTAAGGAAGGTGTCACCCAGGGCCACACTGTGGTTCACCGACGTATTTTTAGTGTCTGGCACTGAGGAATAAGATGTATTGGTTTTAGATAAACAGACAAATACTTATCATTAGGATCAATTGACAATTATTTTAGGTTCTCTTCATAAGATTTATTGATAATAAAAATTTAAAATTTCCTTCATTATTGTTCTTGACATTAAGTTATAGTGAATCAGATCCTGGAGAATTATTATGTTAGTGGACAATAAAAAGGCTGAAATTAAAGGCACAGTGGCAAGACCAAATGTAAAGCTACATGCAATGTATACTTACATTGGTTAAAAGATAGGGATTTATTAATGCACTGAACATAGATGTAGGCGTTTTGCCATATACATGAGAAAAGTTTCCTTTCTCCATCCTTCATATATTCAACTCCTGATGGGTGAATATAGTACCCAGCATATAGAGCAGTATCGAAGACACAGGATGTGTCTGCACAGAATGAAAAGAAACAACTTAAGGATAATTATTTCAGTAACATTTGAATAACTTTTGGAATGAATAATATTATTGACTTGTTTATACCTGTGCAGGTAGGTAGTTGTGACCAAGTGCCATCGATGTAACAAACCACAGTGTCTGGACCTGCTAGTGTGTAATTAGCATTACACTGGTATTTCAAAAACATTAGGTCCCTTTGCACAACATCACCATTTGGAATGTTTGGGTGTGGTCCACAGTTGTCGACTGAAATAACAAGAGATTATTTAACATTGTTAAGGTATGTTAATAAATAGTGATCATAGCAGCAACACAATTCATTGTACTAACAAACATTGTGCAATCAGTCTGTTTATATATTGGCCTAAAAACTCACTAACTGGCCAGGAAAGTAAAAAAAAAGAAGTTAACTGGCAGATACCAGCTTTGTGGTCTTTAAATATGGTTTTGAGAAGGAAGCAAAGTACAGTGAATTGGAGGTGAGTTGTAAATTGTGTCAGTCCCAGGGGTGACTCAGTACAGTCACTTCAGTCTGAACATCAGTTGAGATTTGATTGTACATGTACTGAACACCTCTACTGAGCAAAGCTTGTGACCCAAGCCATCCCTAAACCATTTAGCAAGGTTATTCTGAATTTGTATAAATCTTATTTGAATGCCCAGTGGCTACAAATCCAGCTCTTTCATTTCAATTCAATGTTATTACAATAAATGATCAGCAAGTGAAATATAAAGTTACACCAAGTAATTCAATCAGGTCTGACATGTAAAAGCAGCAATGAATCTGAAGGATTTACTTGTGGTTTGACGTCTGCTGTGAGACGTGGTAGAAGATCCTGTAAGATACAGAGCACATAAACATATACAGTGAATACAGAAGAGAAACCACATCAGCTGAATCATTATGGGATGTTC
>NW_018128258.1:288809-290255 GCF_001952655.1 Monopterus albus | reverse complement strand
CCCGATGGAAAACTAGTGTATTTGGTTGTTAGTCAGTGACATGAGGTTTAAGATCCTGGTCACAGTTATTGTTGTTTTTACTGTAAGAATAAGCACATGTCTCAACAAGAAGAAGTGAAGGAGCTCAGATGAGAGGTCATTTGTTGTAACTGGTGAGAATTCCAACTCACGGATCAAGTATTAGACTGATTATGTTGTGGTCACTGTTACTTTTACATCTTACCACAACATCTGACAGACTTACTCTCACAGATGGGCAAAGATGACCATGATCCACTTATACATCTGGCTGTTGCTCTCCAGTCTTTGGATGCATATCCTTTGTCACATGTGATTCTTATTGTGTTTCCATTCTTATACCATCCATTTGCGTCTTCAGTGTATTTTGCATTGGGGATAGTTGGTGGGTTACAGTCATTTTCATCTGAGGAAATGAAAAAAACAAAACAAACACTAACCAACGATTTAGTTTGACAATTTTACCACTTTTTATTCTAAATAGCCGCTGTTTGCTTTGATAACAGCTTTGCACATTTGGCGTTCTCTCCACCAGCTTCATCAGGTCGTCACCTGGAAAACAGTTTTGAAGGATTTTCCACATACACTGAACACTTGCATTTCCTTCACTCTGCAGTCCAACTCATAAAAGTCAGTCACACATAAAAGTCATGTGCACATAGAGAACTTCACCAGCCGTGCCCTCAACATCACTCGTGTTCCAATTGCTTTCACTTGTGGCATGTGACTGTTTTAGCAGTGGTGTAAGTGTGAAAACATCGTCAAGTGCAATGTCAAACAAAATAACAGCCAATAAAACGGGATCATGCATGAGAATATGAGACAAAATGGTTGGTACCCTTCCTTTAAAGAAAGAAAAACTCACAATGGTCACTGAGATAATGTGAAACTGACAAAAGTAATAATAAAAATTTACTGAAAATTAACTAATGAAAATCAGACATTGCTTTTGAATTGTGGTTCAACAGAAGCATTTTAAAAAACAAACTAATGAAACTGATCTGGACAAAAATGAAGGTACCCTTAATGTAATATTTTGCTGCACAACCTTTTGAGGTAATCACTGCAATCAAGTGATTTCTGTAACTCCCAATGAGACTTCTGCACCTGTCGACAGGTATTTTGGCCGACTCCTCATGAAGCAAACTGCTCCAGCTGTCTCAGGTTTGAAGGATGCCTTCTCCAGACTTCATGTTTCAGCTCTTTCCACAGATGTTCAATAGGATTTAGATCAGGGCTCATAGAAGGCCACTTCAGAAAATCCATAGTTCTTGGCCATTCTTTGGTGTTTTTAGCTGTGTTTGGGGTCATTATTCTGTAGAAGGACCATTAGACCTGCGACTGAGACCAAGCTTTCTGACACTGGGCAGCACATTTCGCTCCAGAATGCCTTGATAGTCTTGAGATTTCATTGTACCCTGCACAGAT
>NW_018128258.1:281959-287834 GCF_001952655.1 Monopterus albus | reverse complement strand
ACAACTCTCTCCTTAGCTTTCTGTGGTCCATGTTCATTGTGGCACACACCATGATACCAAACAGCACAGTGACTACTTTTCACCCTCTAAATAGGCAGGCTGATTACAAGTTTGAAAACACCTGTGATGCTAATTAGAGGACGCACTTTAGTTTAGAATGGCCCTATGGTCAAATCTTTTCTAGGGGTACCATCATTTTTGTCCAGGCCAGTTTCATTAGTTTGTTTTATAAAATGCTTCTGTTGAACCACAATTCAAAAGCAATGACTGATTTTCATTAGTTAATTGTCAATAAATTTTTATTTATTACTTTTGTCGGTTTCACGTTATTTCAGTGACCATTGTGAGTTTTTCTTTCTTTAACGGAAGGGTACCAACAATTTTGTCCATGTCTGTATAATTCAATAATGGACAAATGAATAATAAAATAAGTTCATGTTATTATTCCATAGTATCCCACAGTGAGAAATGAGAGACCTTTGTTGCAGAATAGAAGACCACCAAACATCAAGGATTCCCAGGGTTACTAACAAAAGGCATACTGTAAAACATGAAAGGTGACAGGACACAGTTTACCCTGTAAAGCATATGTGCAGGCAAATCATTAGTTAAAGTATATCACTTACCAATGCACCTTGGTGTATGAGACCATTTGCCATTTTGACATGTGGCTGTTGCCCACCAACCCTCCACAGCTGGCTTATGTCCATTATCACAGGCATAAGTGAGCTTAGCTTTACCATCATTTTCTTTCACAAGTACAAAATAACCATTATCCAGGACGGGAGCAGGACAAGACTCACCTTGTGCTGAAATATTGAGAAGAACAGCAGCATGAAAACACTGAAAGCAGTGCTTGTAAATATTCTAGGAGACAGTCTGTAATGTTCTCACCATGTAGCACTCCTGGAAACCAAATCAGAAACACAAATCTCAGGTACCTCTCATGCATTTTCTCAGTCGTCATGATAATACTGCAGGACGAAGCAGAGCAGGGAGCCCAGGTCAGACCACAGCCAGTTAATAATTGTTTAGGGCAGTTTCCCAAAAAGTTAAGAAATGTGGTGTAAACACTCTCTTTAGCTGTAGCTCTGATATCCAGCTGTTGTACTGGAGCCAACGCACTTATAAACTACAGCAAACGGGTATTCTGGTGAACAAATATATGTGTTAAGTGCAATGATTACTTGTTTTAAATGCTTCGTAATACAGCTTCTTTTAAAACTATAAGAAATTTCTCACAATTATGTGATAATTCAGCAAAATTCTGACAGTGTTATTCATAAGATAATAGCTCATAACTAAGATTTTTTATGTATATGAATACAGTAATAATAATAGTATTCTTGATGTTTACAGTATTGTACTTTTATGGTATCTCCATACTGTGATATTAGTTTACAAACCACATAAACATGGCAGATTAGTCAACACAAATAAACTTAATCTGATTATGACAGTTGTTGCTTTCCTGAGCCAAGACACGACCACACATTTAGTGCCTTCAGGATCTTCTCAGTTTTAATTTGATTTATTTTATGTAACATTTAAGCAAAGCTTCTCCCCTGTTTGTTAATACAGAATAGTACCCACCACATTAGTTTATAATCTAGATTTCAAAATCATTTCCCGGACAGCTGTGATCAGAGGTCAGTGTTACAAAACACCAAACACAGGCAGACCAAAGGTGACACCCTAGAAACTGTGGTGAAATTTAGCAAGAAAAAAAAGTACCTATATGAGATACAGTTTGTCTCTGAGCTCCATGTTAGTCTTAGATTGTGATCTGCTGGATCCTCATCAAGGTCAAGGTCAAAGTGTTTATTTGTCATATGCACATTTTTGGTGGGGACATGACAGTGGTGCAGTGGGTAGAGCAGTCATCTCCCCACCAGAAGGTTCAAGGTTCAAATCTCAGTGCCTGCAGTCCACATGTTGAAGTGTCCTTGGGCAAGACACTGAACCCCCCCCAATGGTTAGAGCCATCAGTTGAGTTAGCACCGCAGATGGCTGCCTCGATTGTGTACCGGAAACAAATTCCTTGTGTGTAACATACTTGGCCAATAAAGGTGATTATCCTTATCCTTGAAACGTGTTTCCCTGTACAATGAAATTCTTAACTTTGCCGTCCACATGAATGCCACATAATACAAGTGAAATATAAAGTAGATAAGATCATGTACTCTATCACTTTATTCAGTCCTAATATTTCAAGTAATGTCTGAGCCTTGTATTGTTTAGATATTTATATCTTCAAAAACCTTCTAATATTAACATGCTCTATGAACATCAGCTTGGAAATACTTGTGTAAAATACTGTCAGTTGTTTCAAGTTCAGATGCATTTACTGTATTTGTAAAAACATTCAAATGTATTCAAATTGGTTGGTATAAATTTGTAGATTGGACAATGTGACAAGGTCAAATTTTACTTGTACACCTTTACACACACACACACAGACACACACACACAGATCTTGTTTGTATTTGTCAATGAAATACACACTTGTCGCTAATATTCTGTAATATTTCTGGGTGGCTCTGGGAGATCCTCCTGAGCAGACAGCATGGCTGAGGAAGGCAGAATCACGGCTCCTCTGCTCTCAGCTACACACAACATCCCTCGACTGCAAACCCCTCTGAAACATCCTTGCTGCTCAGCAGGGAGCTGTTTAGGAGGGGGTCAGGCAATGGTTCAGCTCTCTCCTATGTAGGTCATAGGGCAACTTACATAATATCTCAATAATCAAAAGAAATGCAAATCAGGATAAACAGTAAAAGACAAAAAAAAAATGTTATCTACTTAATAAAACACTGCTGTCCTGGCCAGCCTTCCCTAGGTGAGCCATCTGGAGCTCCCTGATGCTGACATTGTTTTGGTGGTGATGGCTCGGGGTGGATACAGAACCAGTACCCTACTAAACTTTGCTTGTTTAGATCCCGAGACCCCACCTTGCTGTCCTTATTTATTTATTTTTGTCTGTTTCCTTCTTACTTTATGCCAAACCGAATTGAGTTGAATCCACTCGTGCAACACTCTCATGTACAAACCACATGTAACACCTCCCCATGTTTTGTCTTGTAAATGTCTCATATCCAGTGTGTCCTGTCCTGTTTTGTGCAGCAATTAAAAAGAATGCTGTTTTAATGTGAGCCCCAGTGCCACAAGGTCTCATAGAACATCAAAAACTGGCAGAACCAACCCACAATGAGGACCCTAAATCTCCAGAGCTCATTATTGATTTATCCTTCCACTTTCTGCTTTACCAGTCTCATCATGTCCTCACAAATTGATGAGGAAGCTCTCTTAGCAATTTCCTCCTGAGATTTTCTTGTTTACCTTCTGTCCTGTCACGCTACATCTTCCTTCATCCTTGACAGTCCTCTCACACCATATACAATCCATCTACTCCCAGTCAATAAACTGAAAACAACTGAGCTGAAGGAGGATGTAATAAAATGTGATGTACAAGCGCGTTGCTGATATAACGAAATTCAGTTATCTGGTTTAGCTGAAGAAAACATTAACTACGACATCTTGAGATACAGCTTTCATTTTGTTCTGTTCCCTTTTAATGTGATGCCTCAGATGTTTCCGTTTTCTCCAAATCCAGCCAGAGGCTGTAAACGTAGCTACTTAGTCATCCACTGTGCAGACTGAGCAGTGCTGGCAACGTACTCTTTACTCTTTGTTATTTATTTTTAGTCAGATAGATATTGGATAGATACTTTATGTATTAGAAATGTTTAGTGGAGATAGGATGTCTAGTTAGACTGTTAAATGCTTAATAGGCCTGGTGGGTTCAGGGTCTTTCATCTTACATCTGCCTGTGAGCAGTTTGGAGGTGCAAGATACCTGAGCATGTAATGTTAATTTTTTACCTGTGATCCTTTGAATAAATCAGCACTGTTTTGTAGTTACTTGGACTGTCTCATCTCTCAGAGTCAGTATGGTAAAAACTACCGGGTACAACATCTTCATTTATAGTACCGAGCATCCCCTACAGACCTGATCTGCCAGTGCAGCTGAAGAATAATGACTGGAGTTTCAGCACTTAGACTGCAGCCAGGATGCCCAGTGCTGCAAAAGCCTTGCAACCAGACTGTGTTTTCTGTCAAAGACTGTGAAAGGAACACATGACAGAGGGGACACTTTCCACTGCAGCACATTCATATATCCAAAGTTCATTCTGACCTTAGAGCACAAATCTGTCAGCTAAAGTTCACTGAGATGGTGAGGGCATTTTAGCGTTTAAACCCCTTTTCTCCAGCAATCTTTGAGCAGCAGAATGGGAAAATCTGTGAGATTTGGCTGCGGGCCCCCGAGAAGTGAGGTTCATTTATTCCCATTAGTTGCGAGCAGATGTAAAGACAGTCACACAGCTTTTCACAAGTGTGCTGATCCCTCTGGCCGTGTGATGTGACTGACGAGTAAACCAAAACAGCTGAACGATGCTAAAATGATTTGTAAAGCTGAAGGGTGACTGCAGAGATGGGCCATAATTGTTAGGGTGCTTGACACTTTTACCTTTCACATATACGTTGTCAGGGGATTGACTGTAAATGAAATGGTGATTATAGCATCCTTAAATGAGCGTACATAATAAAAAGGCTTATATTACTGGGCACTTGCCAATGTCTCAGAATTTTAGAACCTACAAAATAAATTTTAGCTTGCTACTATGAACATGCATTGAAGTTGAGTAAAATGCAGTATTACCTGTGAGCAATATGTCACTTTCTTGTGTGAACCTGAAAACTGAGAAGGGGAGGTGTGAACGCAAACAAAAGATCAGAGTGGGGGTAATTTGCTTGATCACTGCTTCCTACACGGCCACAGGCTCTTTTACAACTTTCTTGTACTTTACTATTTCTGTTTTCTATTTCTAAGAATATTTCCAGTACGACTGCTGCAGGGGGAATCTGTGGCCTTAAAGAAACTCCAGTTGGGCTGACTGAAGTAAAGCACAAAGGTGAATCCCAAGTCCCCTCATTTGCATCTTTTCCTTGCTTTTTCCTCTTAGTGCCACCCACGTAAGATGCGACAGGAATCAAGAAAACACATTTAACTGACCAGAGCTGTCCTTTCCCTGATCCTTCATGTGAAATGTCCAGTTGCAAACTGATTTCTGAGAAAGGAGATGTGTCAATCCATTTTGTAAAGGGTGACTGCAGAGATGGGCCATAATTGTTAGTGGGCTTGACACTTTTAGCGGCACCTTTCACATATACAGATCCTTGGTTATAGCTCCTCCGGGCAGCCTCCTCGCTTCTCACTGCTCAGAGCAGACATGAGAGCTTTGGGGCCTCCTTCAACATGGTGGACCAGCACGATTTCCGGGTCAAGTGAGAATTGAGGACAGATAAAATAAAGGAATTGGGATTCACCTCTAGAGTGAAAATATAACTCTGCACACGAAGGCCCCGCCCCACACCTCTTCTTCTGAGGCAGCGACGTGATCAAAAAAAAACATACGTTACATAAATTTATCTCACATATAGTTACTACTACTTGCTTGTACTGATGGATTCTTCTATTGCTTGTTGGCTGAGACCATTTTTCCTCGTCACCGTGTGCAATTATTTAAATGCCCTCTGGTCACAGTTAGATTAACCTTAATGTTCAGTGGCCCGTTGCCTGCAAGTTATCCCATCAAGTGCATACAGCACACTGTAGATGACAACTTCATTAGGATTTACAGAGGCCCAGAAACCAACCAGTACTCTGAGTGCAGTACTACATGGCCCCAGGTTTTCTGTCATTTAGTTTGAGGTTCGATGAAACAACTTCATTTAAAAAGTTATGAGCACAGTATGAACTAGATGTTGACAGGAATCCTACAAGAACATGTGATGTACTTTTACGTATTCCTGCT
>NW_018128258.1:267077-281684 GCF_001952655.1 Monopterus albus | reverse complement strand
CTATTTTCACATTTCTTCTCTCAATATTTCATTTAAGCTGCTTCACCAGTATGCTGCATTTTTATATAAAACACTGTGGTATTTTTAACTACAGGAAAACATTAGAAAACTTATACAACAAAAACACAAAAATCCCCTAGATCTCCTCTCCAGTGTCCAGAGTAACAAATCCAGAGCATTGCATTAGGATAACGTGCCGTCCTTCTCCCGTCCTCCTGCCTCTTGGGGATCGTGCTGGAAGATGGGATGGCAGCTTGGATGAGAAGGGCTGCTCTAAAGGAGGACGATCGAGGAGAACTGCAAAGTTGAAGAATTCATTTGTGGGATTTTTGGAGATGGACCCTGTGACTGGGGCTCAGAACCTGAGGTGAGATTTGTGTTTCACCATGTACCTGATGAATGAGAGAGAGATGGAGGAAAAAGGGGTGTTTGTGCCAAAAATGTCTTCATAAATTACACAATACGAAATAACTGACAACGTACAGTTGAAGTGACAAGTTTACACTGCACTGGGGCATGACTGGGGCACTTCACAAAATAGATGGCATCACGAGGAAGGAAGATTATGTGGATATATTGAAGCAACATCTCAGGACATCAGCCAGGAAGTTCAAGCTTGGTCACAAACGGCTCTTCCATATGAACAATGACACCAAACAAACTTCCATAGTTGTGGCAAAATGGCTTTAGGACAACAAAGTCAAGGTACTGGAGAGACCATCACAAAGCCCTGACCTGTCCAACAGAACATCTGTGGGCAGAGCTGAAAAGGCATGTGCAAGCAAGGAGGCCTACAAACCTGACTCAGTTCCACCAGTTCTGTCAGGATGAATGGGCTGAAACTCCAGAAACTTATTGTAGGAAGCTGGTGGAAGGTATCCCAAAACTTTTGACCCAAGTTAAACAATTTAAAGGCAACATTACCAACTGCTAACCGACTGTATGTAAACTCCTGACCTACTGGGAATGTAATGAAAGAAGAGAAGACAGCTGACCTACTGGGAATGTGATGAAAGAAGAGAAGACAAATCTTTTTCTCTACTGTTATTCTGACATTTCACATTCATAAAAGAAAGTAATGATTCTAACTGACCTAAGACAGAGAATGTTTGTAGGATTAAATGTCAGGAGCTGTGAAAAACTGAGTTTAAATGTATTTGGCTAAGGTGTATGTAAACTTCTGACTTCAACTTTACACAACAGCCACACAAGTGTACATGAGGGAGTGTGAGAATAAATACCTGTCGAGGGTTTCCCAGAAGCGCAGAAAGACTGGCCGGTCCAGATGGCGCCTGTGGCGACTCAGCTCCAGGACGGTCACATCCCACTTCTGCACATTGGGGTCTGTCTTGACCTCATCATACTTCAAATGAAAGGCTCGAACTGAAGGGGAAACATGCAGCCACAAATTTAACTAGGTGAATCCAAGTTAATGGTGGAAGTAAATGTGCCACAACTATAGTTAAATGTGTTTCTTTTGAGAACTCAGAGATTGTGACCTTTAAATATCACTGCCATTCTGTCAACATTAGCAACCCCAGGCTGACTCATTGCTAACAGGGGAGAGAAATAAACAAAAGCAAAAAACTTGTTTTTTCCCCTCACTTTTGGCAAAAATGTCAACAGGAGATCCATCAGGCAGCAGCCACGGCCAGCCTTTGAACTGCCACGCAGGCCCCTGCACAAACACAGCCACCACGCGATCCCTGCAGGAAGAAAGAGAATTTAACGTACAACAACATTACCCATTATCAGTGCTGTTTCCTGTTCAATGTGACACTGAACACATTTCTTTTTTAAGTGCCGAGTTGTTAGCTTGCAGACTTAATTTTGTACCGTCTGGCCTACGTAGTGAGGGCTGACATTGTAATAAAAGGGGGTTTTCCATTATAGGAACCTAGTGAAATGTGTTGAGCCAAGTAGCGCTCGTCACGGGTTCTACGCTCATTTCCACTGCCCTACACCCACTTTGAAGGTGCGTTCCAGGAACTAAATTTGGGCATTCCTCAGGAGGTAGCACCATCACCACTATAGAATGATCCTTCATGTCCTTTGCTCAGCTGTGTGTGTCAGAGGAGTACAGCTCCTCTCTCCTCTAAACAATGAGCCACACAAAAAAAGACGGCGAAAAAGACAAGCAGGGAGGTCTGCATCAACCCACGAGGTTATGCCGAGTAAAGATTTACTGTTCTAAAATCACAAGGGAAAAACTAGCCATTGGCAACCCTGTACGATACACACTCAACTGCAAGCATGTTAACAGGATGTAAATCCTGGCTCCTCTAGTGGTGTCAGGAACATTAACAAAAACATAACTTGGGGAAAAACTTAAAAAAAAAAATAGCAAAATGTACATTTCTTGAAGAAAACATAAGTGACTGCTGCTTGTAGAAAAAAGCTGCTGGGAGAATTATCCAGCCGAACAGTGGAGAACCAGGAGCAGGTTTCTTAAATTAGGGTATATGAGAGTATGAGAGTGTGGGAATTTAGAAGTTAGACGTGTGAAACTGGCCAAATGTGACACTACTGATAACGTGTTTAAATATGTGAAACACTGCCCCATGAGGCATCTGTACAAATTAAAAACTTACCAACCAGATACCAACAAGCTGAATGCTGCTATGTTGTAAATACCCTCAACATATTACACCTGGAACTATGTTTCTAGATGTGAATATGAGGAAGTAGAATTCATTTACTTGTAAGCCTGAATTAACTTGTTCTTACTGTAGTAGCCCCCTACTGGAGCGCATTAAATTATACAGACTCACTTAACATCTGCTGAACAAATCTGGTGTCATTAAGATGAAGTAATCAAGAGTTATGGCAGTTTGCTTTCATTTGTCCATGCCTACAACAGTTTGTTAAACCATTATAGCCAAATGACTGGTGAAGTGCCAAATCAAATTCATGCAAACACAGAATGTACCAAGTCTGATGAAGAGTGGAAGAAATATACAGCAAAAACATGATGGCAGAAAAATTGTTCATAGCACATACCTATGGGCGTGACCTATATTCACTGAATGCGCATTTTTCTTGGACACATTAGTTTGATATATTAGCAGAATTGTACACTGCTACATTTTGCTAATATATTTCCATATGGTGCTGCTGTTGCTGCAGGTTTTGACAATGTGGGGAAGGTGTACATAAGGTTTCACTTCTGTAGCATTTCTAGTTGTTGAGGTATTCATTTTATGCAATGTCTCATAGACTGTCTTTTGAACTTTGAAAGAAAGCGACACAAGCTAACCCAAAAAAAGAGCCAAAAACAAAATTCACTGGAGAGCTTTTTCGGGAAGGAACCAGCAAATGACAGGACAGCAGAAGGGTCACAGACTGCCCGCAAAAAGAAAGCTGCATTTAAAAGAAAATACCATGATTCCTACCTAAGTTACAGGTTCATCGCAACAGGTGACACACAAGCTCCACACCTGCTATGCACAATTTGCGGTGACTGACTAGCTAATGAAGCCATGAAACCCTCAAAATTGCTTCGCCACATTGAGACAAAACACTCTGCGTTAAAAGACAAGCCCTCGGAATTTGCAGGGAAACAAGCCCAGGGCTCCCACTGACTCTGCATTATGGTGAGTTGATATTATAGTGTAGAATTATTGTAATTGCCTAATATAAAGTGTAATTGTTGCATTCAGATTCTATACTATGAACTGACAAAAGGTTTTTGTTATTGGGCCCCCATGCCTCTACCTGGTCCGCGGAAAAATTTTCATGCATGAAACCGGTCCCTGGTACAGAAAAGGTTGGGGACTGCTGATGTAAGCAACACAAATTCTGAAGCATCCTGAAAAATAACACTAACCCTTATAACACAGGTTCATGTGTAATCCCGAGTCATTTCTGTCAGACCTGATAAGTAAATATGACAGATGCTGGTGTCAACAGATGCGTCATATGGCAAGTGGCTGTTTCATGGTATGACCATGGTTAACAAAAGGCTGTACGACTGTAACTATGTCCCCCTAGAGAGACAGAATGCCAAGGTGAAAAAGTTTGAATCTTTTGTAATATGATAGATAATACAGGAATATAGAGGACTATACACAAATGACCAGAATATTTTATCAGACTCGTAGTCAATTAAATTAGGACAAAAGAAATTATCACAAGTCAGAGCACCATCTGGTCTCCACAGATGGTCCCCGTGTGGCAGAGGTGGGAAGTCACAAACTACAAATACTTCGTTACTGTACACAAGTAGATTTTTCAGGTATCTGTGCTCTACTTGGTTATTTATTTTTCTGACAACTTATTACCTTTATTCCATACATTTTCAAACTGTGCTTGTTACTTATAGTTTCAATACATTTGAAGGGAATTATTGATCATTTTTATTTTGCACTTGCTGCAATGTGAAAACCAGAGGATGGTTCGTCTTTGAAAGCTCGCTGCTTTATTTACAGTCCGCTAGCTCCTTGTGCTTTCATGGAGATCTTGCTCATGCACAGCTGATTCATACTTTACTTCAGATGCTGTAAAAAGTTATGGTCATATGAGGTTTTTGGGGCAACATGTCACCAGGGGCAGTAGTGTGTTTCACTGGAGGTCTACTACACGAACGAATAGGCTTATTCAGGCTGGAGGCTGACACATTAACAGTGCGTAGGGCTGTGCACTGGCAAGAATCTAGAGACAGGATAGGTATCATGGTAGAGGGGTCACAATTCGATATATTACAAAACATATTGTAATTTTATTTTAGAAAAACTGTCAAAATAAGCAGCACACCATCATATACATAGTAATAAGATAGTTTCCATTTTTATGCAATCAGAACAAGAATCTGCATTTGTCACAGTTCCTGTAACATCCAACAACATAGTAGTACTTGGAATATGAACTCTTAATAAAAAAAAAAAAAGAAAATGTATACAAGAAATTGGTTACCGTTTGTGAGAAACGGTACAGTATCGCACAGTGTAATATGGTGATACTGAAGCGTGTCGATATTTCCTAACATCCCCAACAACGAGTGTTGGTTCTAGTCTCTGTATGGGGATTGCTACAAAAACTTAATAGCCTAAAGAAAATGGCTGGGGTTATCCTTTAAAGGCTGGCGACGCTTCTTGATGCCATCTGAGGAATCAGAGAGCTCGGTCATCCAGCTTAGGCTTGTACCCTTTACGCACTGAAATCCTTCCAGAGTCCTTGAATCTTTTAATTATGTTCTGCACTGTAGAGTGATGTATCCAAATCCCTTCCTATCTTTCTTTGAGGAACATTGAAATGTTTAAAAACAATGTTTGTTTTTTTCCACACACATGTTGGCAAACTTTGCTCGTAACCGGCTCGGTCTTTCCTGGATGCCACGTTTTGTACCAAATCATAATGCAGTCACCTGTTCACATCATCTGTTTCAAACGAAATCATTTCGTTGTTTTACCTCATTACTGGCCCTGAAAAATAACCTTCCCAACTTTTTCTGGAATGTGTTGCAGCATCACAATTGAAGTGTTTATTTTGATTACAGAATAAAGTTGATGAAGTATCACATAAAATAATGAGCTGCTGTGTTGTCTTCAATGTAATACAGGACGCAGACAACTTACAAATCACTATTCTCAGTTTTAATTTAGATTTTACATACTGTCCCAACTTTTTCTGATTTGGGTCATACTCCGAGTACACTTCAGAGAATTTACCTTTTTACTTTTACTCAAGTCAAGGGTTTGAATCAGTACTTCGACTTTCACCGGTCTTCTGTTTTTCTACACAGGTATCTGTAACTTCTGCTCGAGTAGCAAATGTGTGTAGTTTTGCCACCTCTGCTGTGTGGTAGAAAGAAAACACCAAATCAAAAAAAAAAAGCTCACCAGTCCTGTGGAGCCAGTTTGAGCGGCTGATCGATGACACGGTACGGCACAGTGACACTCAGTGTTGTGCCCCCAGGCTGGATCTGGTCTTTGCGCCTCTGAAGCAGAACCTCATTATCACGCTGAATGCCCTGCTTCTTCTTCTCATCTGATGTCACAAACCTGGAATGGTACAAAGTTACTATCCACAGTATACAAATAATACTGTACATTCATGAATGTCTGACTCACTATTAACTGAAACTAAAGAAAAGCAAGATTTTCCTCAAAAGTCTAACAGTGAGTTTCAAAAAAGTGCAATAGGTATTTATATGTACTTTAGATCCTGCAGAAGATCCTTAGCATTGAGCATTGTGATGAGTGAGGTGGTAGCAGCAGGGATGATAATGATGGGTGTCCGCGACCCTGTTAAGAAATGTTTTAATGAAAGATCTTAAAGACTATGAGGGGAAAAAAAAAATTCCATTACACTAATATCAAATAATGTACTGTAATTTATATTTGTGGCAAAATCACTATCTCATGTACCTTTCTTCTGGTTTGGTGGCGGTCTGGCTTGTGAGACTACAGGGAAAAAAGACGAGAAGTGTTAAAAATGAGAAATTTCTAAACAAATACACAACATGCAAAAATGATACAAATAATTATTAAATGCTTTATTGTTCTAGGTGATAATTCTCTGTGGGGTTGTCATCATAGACAGCCCCTTTCATACAGTAATCAGATCCATTGTTCAGCTAGTGTAACTTTTAAGTGTTTTGCACTCAAAAAGTTTACATCATTCAGCCCATCTTAGGACACTAGAATGTAGAAGTCCATATGGAAAACAAGTTAATGATAGACTAGCTGCTGACTTTGTCTGCTGTTTGGTGCTGTGCAGGCAGTGGTTTTTTTTTTTGTTTTGTTTTTTACTGAAAACAGCTTCCTGCTGCTGCTGGGAAAAGGTTGAGCAAAGCAAGCTGCCTGAAAATGGAGACAATGAGTATAAAGTTTCTGTAGCACTGAGGGGAACAGCAGAATTGGCTGATAATTCTCTCTGGATTTGTCACTACAAACACTTGTCTTATCAGTTTTGTGACATCTTACTTGTACAATACTTTTACAACTAAAAGTGTTTTCAACTTGCACCTTTTTAGAAAGTATGAACAGCTTGAACACTGGTCTAATCAATGGGCCTATCTGTTTACTTGTCAGAGCAGAATTTCTTGTTTATACAACACGAGCAGTGTCTCAAAGCTCTAATCCAGCAGGCAGTTCTGTTTGCGACTGAAAATGTCTTGCTAACGCTGAAAAGCCACTCAGATGCAGCGTGATACAATTTATAAAAAAGGAAAAAAAAAGAGAAAAAATTAAATTATATATTGTTCACTATGCCCCAACACTGTAGAATACTCAATTTTTCTAGTCAGTACCAGTGAAGTTTGTGACACTCTCACTCTATAGCCTACTAACTTAGAGTGTAAAACACAAACAATACAATGGAAAACAGAACAGCAGTAAACAGCAACCAAGCAACCTCTTTACTTATTATTCAGCCTTTTTTTTTTTTTTGCAGATAGTAATGTGAAAGGGTGTGTCTGATACTAGAGATGGGACAATACCATCGTCCATTGCCAATGGCAGACAGGCATTGTGATGGTGAAGCGCCAGCATGATTTAAATCCCAGCCCGCTCACCGCACAGCAGTGCCAGTGACACCCACAATCCTGTTAGCAAAGTTCAGTGTGGAGATCGTTCAGGCAGCGGCCTCTGCTGATAGTCATGGTTTCTGGCTAAAATGACAACCGGGGGGTCATAACCAGCTGTCGCTAAATAACGTCAACTCCATGACTTAAACTGACAACAGAACAAAATGAAACGCACTGCTGGTAAACAGGCATCACTCTGTAACACCACTGAATAACCTGTGCTCCGAGTGCTTCTCTGTAGTTCATCACTGATAAAACTATCGGCTGATCTCACATCAGTGATGGGAATTTAACACATTCTGCAGGACGGTGTACGCACAAATGCTTATGAAGATCCATCGTGTCCTCCTTTACATCATTACATAAGTACTTTCATTAGCTTTTCATTTTGTTGACCCAAAGTACTGCTAGATGGGCAAAAGGGTACTTTTAGCTGTGCCGTGCAGCGGTGACACAGGCTGTATGTGAGATTGTCCTGAGGGGTTATTGTTCAAGTCCAAAGTATTGTACTTAAAATATAAATAATCTATTCTTTTTAAGAATGTTTAATAAATCAGTGTACACAACATTCAGGCAGCAGCTTTTAATTTTCATCCAGTGGATAAAATCAAAAAATTTTAACAGTCTAAATTGTTAAAATGTTTTGATTTAGTGGGATATAAGACTGCTGTGTTTATGTATAAAGCCAGGAACAATTTATTACCTGGTGGAATTCAAAAACTATTTAATGAAAGGGAAGGGGGATACAATTTAAGGGGTCAGTTAAATTTAAAAATTCATGCTATACGTACAACCAAAAAAAGATTCTGTATTTCCATAAGTGGGGTAAAACTATGGAATAATAATTCTTTAGTATATTACTTGTGTGGTGTAGAAGAGAATAGAAGTGAATCATTTATTGCTTGCAAACCAATGATGGTAAGATGATGTCATGGGGTAGGACTGGATAAGTCTGACTTCTTCCTACTCCATTCAAGCATGTACTAGGTATAAGCAAATTGATATTGGATTAGCATTTGTTGGATATGTGTAAAATTATGTGTGTTGACATATCAACTGTCTTTACATGCTTGAAAGAATAAATAAATCAAATCAAAATCAAAAATATTATCAAAGACAAACCCTATGTTAAAATCATAAAATAAATTAGACTACGCCGTTTGACAAAGGATGCATTCAGGAAGCGCAATACATCCTGGCCCTTAGCAAGGTCCAAGTACATTGTTTAGTCCAAAATTCTTTGGTTAAGTCAGTTTGCCCCTGTGCATTGGGCAAACTATGTATATATTTTTTTATGTTAAATGGTTTTTAGAAAAAAATATAACTGTGCCCCATAGAGCTCTGATAGGCAGCTACTAAAACAAATCAGTTCAAACTTAAAAAAAAAAAAATCATCATGATAAGCAGACTTATGCATGAATATACAGGGTATTTTTTGTTTTACACTGACCTGGGCGAGGTACAGGCTGCAGTGCTGGGGTCTGAGCCTTCCGAGCAGATGCTCCTTCCTGAAAAAAGAAAAAAACCCCATCAGTCATATCCATAAACACTGCATGACATTCAGTACTGCATGTCTTTAAACAAGTAAATGTTGCAGCAAAGTTAGGCAAAGCTAGGTTTGCTATTTGCGTTGGTGTGCATTTGAATTTAATCCACTCTTCATTAAGACTGAGAAATATACATTTTTGGAAGTCCATAATTAGTCAAGCACAGCATAATGGCATAGTCACATTACAGCAGTAAAACAAGGGTCTTGTGCTGCATGTTGTTGGTTCAATCAGGGTAATTGGCTCTTGTACAGTTTGGGAAATTCAGGAAGACAAGTATGGTCATCATTATTTTTTGTCTGTTCAAGCAGTTGTCATTGACTGGCTGCACTCACAGTGGCCAGTTCAGATGGGGTCGATGTTCAGCATTTCGTTTATCCTGAGTTTGGCGCAGGTCAAGTGCTGAACTGTTGGCATTGTTACAGTATTAAAATGAATTATACACAATCCACCGTTCACCATTAGTGGGGCTCAAGGTCTCTTGATGGGTAACAAATACATTTATTTTCTCTCTTCTCATCTCACCACCAGCACTACAAGATCACTGTCAATCGCAGATAAACTACATGTCAGCAGTTTGGGCGCTTGTACTTCCTCTCCAGTGATATTACAAAATGCACCAAAAGGTGTTCTGCTCCACATTACAGCACTTAAGGAACTACAAGATGAAAATAACAATGGTTTAGGGACTTTCCACATGCACGGTAGCTAACAAATCAATGCCAAAAAAAAAAAAAAAAATCCTGTAAACCCAGTGGTTCTCCAACTTAAAGCAGTCCAGTTCAATAAATTGCAACACTGCCCACAATGACAGATCATGTAAAACAATAGCAGACATGTAAAACAGTTTGTATTGGGAAACTGTACTTACTCCCACCAAAAAAGACAAACATTTTGAGGAGTACCCACCTACCCTCCTGGGCACATGTGCACAGACAAGCACCCCACTTGCTCTCCACTGCATGGAGAATAAAATGTTATGTACAGCTGTAGTTTGGTGGAATCAAAATAACCACAGCTGAATATGAAAATTCTGGCATTGCAGACCAACATAGCTACATGAGCACAGCATAAACATAGTTTTAACTAGACAGCACGCACATAGCACAACCTCAGCCAAGGGGCAACTCTGTTTCTCCATAATGCCATGATAATTTGACCCTCATAATATGACCCTCATAATTTGACCCTCATAATATGACGCTTGATCATGAAAACCTACTGCTGGCATTTGTAATGACTAGTCTGAAAGTTATTCAAGAAAAACAACAGACATGACATTTAGGGGTAAAAGAGACTCCAGTGGGTGGACCGGGGGCAAAGCAGTGAAGACGTCACATTTCTGCAACATTTCAGCTGTTTGATAAACTGCTCATACAGTCTCTTACCAGCTGATTGTGGCACTGTGGAGCGATCTTCCCTGCTCTCGCTCTCTGTGTGTGAGGGAGAAGCACAGCCCCTCCCTCCTCTAACCAAAGACAGTGCAAAATACATGTGTCTGTATATTTTTGTCCTGCCCACTGACATACATGAGAGGGTGAGAATATTAGGAACATCTCTGAATATAATGTAGTCCAGTAAAACACCACCTTTAACTATGACCTCAATAATTAACATAATTAAATTTATACATTTATGATAATCTCACCAAAAACTGAAACATTCTGAGCTTCATAAACACACATGTTAAGGCGGAAGTGTTGCACTGAAGTGCATACTGATGTACAGGTGGTCATAATGTTTTGTCTGATCGGTGTATAGTCAGAAGCCTTTCCAGTACTCATAATGGTTAATAATCCTTTAACATATTCCTGTATCCACATTATGATACGGATCAGCACCAAACTCTAACCACTTGTTTCATGGGTCATACCCTACCTCTCCAAAAAATTCATCAAATCATATTCCTTACTTTTTGAGTTATGATATTAAACAAACCTACCTACCAACAAATGCCAGCAAAGATATAACCACCATCCTTGGCAGAGGTAATTATCTGTGTTCTAATCATTACCCAGCATAAGAGCCTGGCAACAGCAACATTATAGACTGTGACTAAAATGGGCGTTTGACTTGCACTATCATTATACAAGACGATGTAGCCTGGCACCATCTTTCAATTGGATTAGGCAATCAAGGCAATGGGTCCCCTGTATAATTTGTGGGAATACTGTCACTTCTCACCTTCTCCTCTTATTTCACACCACATCACATTGAGATAACGCCTGTTCATCTTTCTGGAGAGCGAGCGTGAATGCAAATAGGTCAGGAGCCCCTCCCCTTTCAACAGAGCAGGCAGCAACAGAGGCAGAGACGGCGTGACGTGGTGGGAGAACGTACTGCCACAAAGCCTGAGGCTGCCTTTCAGAAGGAACACATAACTCACAGCTCTGCCTTGTGTTCAATGTCCTCTTCCCCTTCTGGTTTCACCCCTCTAGCACTCACTGACAGCACAACAATGGCACAGAGGGGCTGCAGAATGAGGAGGGTGAGAAGAGGAAAATGAGAAAAAAAAAGGAAAAGGACAGAAGCACGAGGGAGTGGGAGGTTATGAGCATGTGAATCGAAGGAAGAGGCAGAGCGAGAGGAAATAACGATCAATATGGATATAAGAAAAGCTGAACAAATGGAGAGACGCAAGGCTTATGGATCATTCAGAGATGAAGCCGTTCTATCCACTGCCGTTTTGGTATACACAATATGAGAGGCGAGGACAGTAATGGTTGCAGCCAACTGTCAACTACTGACTTGGTTGCCCCTCTGGCAGTGGTGGCGGCAGCAGCAGCGCAGCACCGTTAGCACCAAGCCTCTGGGGACAATGCGCCAAGGCAGATGGAGAGACTGCAACGCTGAAGCTCTGACCCATGTTCTGCCCATGCACCCACACACACACAGACTTGTGTGCATTTATGTAGAAGATAGTTACGAGTTTCTGAAAAATGACTAATTTCCATGTGACTAATATACCAATGAAGAACAGTGAGTAAAAGAATAGGCTGGTTTGTCATACTGGACAATCATGAGGACCTGAGCTATCAAACCCAAGATTATGTGACTGATTTGATGAGTGCAGCAGGAGCAGAGACGAAGAGGGCAATCAGTGTGGCAGGATTATAATTCAGGACATACAGGAAAGATGGATACCAAAAGGAAACAAGTCTTAGAATAAAATGGGTAAGTTTGTCTTGCAGAAGCTTAAACCGCAAATGCATATCAACAGTACTATGCAAAGACAATTATGCTGCACCACACCCGTCAGATCCTGTATGTTATGTAAAAACGGATGTTTGTTGCAACATACAGGATGTCGAAAAAAAAATCGTTTCCATTAACATATCTTTACAGTGATTGTGGGAGTGCTAAACTACTCTTTGCATTCCTTTAAGAAGATGTGTGTATTGCAGTAAAAAAAATTAAAAAAAATTCAAAAGAGGAAGAGAAAAACAACAGCATGCAAACATAGGCTGCTCTTTCTATAACCAGTTCTCATCTGGATTCGGTTCAATGGCAAAAGGAATCTACAGTTGTGAAAACGGAACATAGTTGTGTTCATTTTTTATCTGCCAGAAACTAGTTGTGTTCACTCTTCATCTGCAAGAAACAAGGCAAAATTTCCCTTTAACCAAAACAACCGAAGATTATGTGGCCTACATCATGTAACTGGTAAGATGTTAAAGTACATGAAGTCAAGAAAAATATAGTTTAGTCTCCCTGCAAACACTACTATGGAAGCCCATTCCCGCCAGTTACTCCGACTTAGCTAAGTCGAAATTCCGACATAGCCAAGTAGAAATAATGACTTAGAGCGTTTTATTTCTCATTTAACTGGCGGGAACGGGCTTCCATACACTACCTAGTGAGTACTAAAACGAATGGTATTTTGTAACAAAGCCAAAGATGCATTGTTGACTTGCCGTGACTAGTATTTTACAGTGGTGGAAGAAGTACTCAGATTGTTTAAGTAAAAATAACAATACCACAGTGTACAAATACTCAGTTACAAGTAAAAGTGCTGCATTCAACATGTTATTTAAGTGAAAGTACAAAAGTATCAGCATAAAAATGTACCTATATTACCAAAGGTAAAAGAACTCGTTATGCAGAGTGGCACATTCATTTCACATTAATTCATACATTATGTATTTTTGTTTTACTCATCTGATTATGAAAAGTAGCTAAAGTTATCAAATAAATGTAGTGAAGTGAAAAGTACAATGTTTTTCTCTGATATGTAATTTTATGTATTAAGTAACAGAAAATAAAAATACTACAGTATAAGCAAGTACAGATACCTCAAAACTGTTCAAGTACAGTACTTGAACCACCTATGGTATTTCAACATTATGTTGTTGATCATCTATAGTGGTGAATCAATGCAGGGAGGAAAATTTATTTATTCCCAACTAAATTTGTGATATAAAATGCATACTATACAAAATACACTATAAGAAACAAACCTCAAATAAAAATACAAAGGCAAGAGCAGTGATCTTTCATAAGTTGCAGAACCCAGAACTCCAAATCCATTATAAAATCAATTAGTTTTATTTTCTTTATTTAGCCAGAGGGGTAACAGACTACTGAAAACATAAGAATACGATCACAAAAACTGTGATCTTAAACTTAAAAACGTAACAGATTTTTATACCACTTGGGAGCATTGGAAATAAACTGTAAACAGTGACATTTTGTCATCTATCAAGTTTATATGTGGAACTTACCAACAGCTGCTTATTTACACATTGCTGTACACTGACAAAGTTTACACATATGGGAATGAGATAAATGTCAAACCATCATTTGCTACACAACCTATCACATACACTTCACTTTGTCTCCAGGAATCAAGACCTGGTTGGAGACGACCAGCCTCAGAAGTGGAAGACGGTCTAAGTGAATTTGTGCTGGTAGAACAATGCAGTGGAGAAGACGCCACTGCTGTACACACACAGCTAAGCTTCTTTATCTCCTCTCAGCGCTGGGCGTACTGATCTTTCTGGTCCACCATAACTGGCTGCCAAGGCTTACCTGTATGCCATGGTGGAGAGGCCATCCTGTGGTGTATGGAGATGGTGGACTCCAAACCACAAGAGCCAAACTGAACTCAAGCGCCAAACATTCAGTGTGGAGGTTTGTCATTGTTCCTCAGCCAATTTCCATGGTTGATGTCAACATCAGCTCCCATGAGAAGGAAGATATATCCTCTCCTCAAGGAAACTCTGAGAACACTCTGGTGGCCAACACAAGCCAAAGTGAAGCGGAAGACTTTAGTGCCACCATAACTCACGGGCCTTTTCCTTATATCATCAATGAACCAGACAAATGTACAGAGAGCCGACCTGCACCATTTCTAGTGTTGTTGATAGCTACTGAGGCTCGGCAGGTGGAGGCGAGGAATGCCATACGGCAGACATGGGGGAATGAAAGTGTTGCCCCAGCTCTGGGATTCATCCGGCTCTTCCTACTGGGGAAAAATGAGGGGGAGTTGGGACTTTTACAACAAAGAATGCTAGAAGCGGAGAGTCGGAGATATCA